>NW_027018370.1:0-34691 GCF_032854445.1 Liolophura sinensis
TTTTGTTTTTTTTATATACAAATGGTGTGGTTTTTCTACATGTAGATAAAGACATTGAGTTTGTCTTCGACTTAGAAGTAAGACATTTGCTGGGTGAGTTAATGGGCTTGGCCCAAAGATTTGACGTCGTCTGGGCTACCGAAGGGCACAGAACTTATAATGAAAAGTTGAATATAGTAATGACCAGTCGCGATTGTACATAGTTAATTGTAGCCGATTTCCATTCGCAAAAAGACAAGGCAAAAATCCAAAAGTAGAAAAACTGTTCCAATGCTGCTGGTAAGAGGCTAATCCGACGTATTTTGTGACGAGAAATCGAATGGTGCAAACCGCGTTGCTCTCCGACCAATACTTTTGGCTGTAGCCACAAATGAATAATCAATGATGTCAAGATCACGTGCCCAGCAACGGCTCTTACTCCATGGAAACCAAGGAAATTTGCAATTTTTCAACAGCTGGAGATGCCTGGCCCAATTGCGCATCCTTTGGCACCTTATTGATGTGGGTCAGTGTTCAATTGTACTTTTTACAGCGGATTGTATCAAGTACCTTTTGTTTTTTTTACATACAAATGGTGTGGTTTTTCTACATGTAGATAAAGACATTGAGTTTGTCTTCGACTTAGAAGTAAGACATTTGTTGGGTGAGTTAAATGGGCTTGGCCCAAAGATTTGACGTCGTCTGGGCTACCGAAGGGCACATAACTTATAATGAAAAGTTGAATATAGTAATGACCAGTCGCGATTGTACATAGTTAATGTAGCCGATTTCAATTCGCAAAATGACCAGGCAAAAATCCAAAAGTGGAAAAACTGTTCCAATGCTGCTGGTAGGAGGCTAATCCGACGTATTTTGTGACGAGAAATCGAATGGTGCAAACCGCGTTGCTCTCCGACCAATACTTTTGGCTGTAGCCACAAATGAATAATCAATGATGTCAAGATCACGTGCCCAGCAACGGCTCTTACTCCATGGAAACCAAGGAAATTTGCAATTTTTCAACAGCTGGAGATGCCTGGCCCAATTGCGCATCCTTTGGCACCTTATTGATGTGGGTCAGTGTTCAATTGTACTTTTTACAGCGGATTGTATCAAGTACCTTTGTTTTTTTTATATACAAATGGTGTGTGGTTTTTTCTACATGTAGATAAAGACATTGAGTTTGTCTTCGACTTAGAAGTAAGACATTTGCTGGGTGAGTTAAATGGGCTTGGCCCAAAGATTTGACGTCGTCTGGGCTACCGAAGGGCACAGAACTTATAATGAAATGTTGAATATAGTAATGACCATTCGCGATTGTACATAGTTAATGTAGCCGATTTCAATCAGCAAAATGACCAGGCAAAAATCCAAAAGTGGAAAAAACTGTTCCAATGCTGCTGGTAAGAGGCTAATCCGACGTATTTTGTGACGAGAAATCGAATGGCGCAAACCGCGTTGCTCTCCGACCAATACTTTTGGCTGTAGCCACAAATGAATAATCAATGATGTCAAGATCACGTGCCCAGCAACGGCTCTTACTCCATGGAAACCAAGGAAATTTGCAATTTTTCAACAGCTGGAGATGCCTGGCCCAATTGCGCATCCTTTGGCACCTTATTGATGTGGGTCAGTGTTCAATTGTACTTTTTACAGCGGATTGTATCAAGTACCTTTTGTTTTTTTTACATACAAATGGTGTGGTTTTTCTACATGTAGATAAAGACATTGAGTTTGTCTTCGACTTAGAAGTAAGACATTTGTTGGGTGAGTTAAATGGGCTTGGCCCAAAGATTTGACGTCGTCTGGGCTACCGAAGGGCACATAACTTATAATGAAAAGTTGAATATAGTAAATGACCAGTCGCGATTGTACATAGTTAATGCAGCCGATTTCAATTAGCAAAATGACCAGGCAAAAATCCAAAAGTGGAAAATCTGTTCCAATGCTGCTGGTAAGAGGCTAATCCGACGTATTTTGTGACGAGAAATCGAATGGTGCAAACCGCGTTGCTCTCCGACCAATACTTTTGGCTGTAGCCACAAATGAATAATCAATGATGTCAAGATCACGTGCCCAGCAACGGCTCTTACTCCATGGAAACCAAGGAAATTTGCAATTTTTCAACCGCTGGAGATGCCTGGCCCAATTGCGCATCCTTTGGCACCTTATTGATGTGGGTCAGTGTTCAATTGTACTTTTTACAGCGGATTGTATCAAGTACCTTGTGTTTTTTTTATATACAAATGGTGTGGTTTTTCTACATGTAGATAAAGACATTGGGTTTGTCTTCGACTTAGAAGTAAGACATTTGTTGGGTGAGTTAAATGGGCTTGACCCAAAGATTTGACGTCGTCTGGGCTACCGAAGGGCACATAACTTATAATGAAAAGTTGAATATAGTAATGACCAGTCGCGATTGTACATAGTTAATGTAGCCGATTTCAATTAGCAAAATGACCAGGCAAAAATCCAAAAGTGAAAAACTGTTCCAATGCTGCTGGTAAGAGGCTAATCCGACGTATTTTGTGACGAGAAATCGAATGGTGCAAACCGCGTTGCTCTCCGACCAATACTTTTGGCTGTAGCCACAAATGAATAATCAATGATGTCAAGATCACGTGCCCAGCAACGGCTCTTACTCCATGGAAACCAAGGAAATTTGCAATTTTTCAACAGCTGGAGATGCCTGGCCCAATTGCGCATCCTTTGGCACCTTATTGATGTGGGTCAGTGTTCAATTGTACTTTTTACAGCGGATTGTATCAAGTACCTTGTGTTTTTTTTACATACAAATGGTGTGGTTTTTCTACATGTAGATAAAAGACATTGAGTTTGTCTTCGACTTAGAAGTAAGACATTTGTTGGGTGAGTTAAATGGGCTTGGCCCAAAGATTTGACGTCGTCTGGGCTACCGAAGGGCACAGAACTTATATTGAAATGTTGAATATAGTAATGACCAGTCGCGATTGTACATAGTTAATGTAGCCGATTTCAATTAGCAAAATGACCAGGCAAAAATCCAAAAGTGGAAAAAACTGTTCCAATGCTGCTGGTAAGAGGCTAATCCGACGTATTTTGTGACGACAAATCGAATGGTGCAAACCGCGTTGCTCTCCGACCAATACTTTTGGCTGTAGCCACAAATGAATAATCAATGATGTCAAGATCACGTGCCCAGCAACGGCTCTTACTCCATGGAAACCAAGGAAATTTGCAATTTTTCAACAGCTGGAGATGCCTGGCCCAATTGCGCATCCTTTGGCACCTTATTGATGTGGGTCAGTGTTCAATTGTACTTTTTACAGCGGATTGTATCAAGTACCTTTTGTTTTTTTTATATACAAATGGTGTGGTTTTTCTACATGTAGATAAAGACATTGAGTTTGTCTTCGACTTAGAAGTAAGACATTTGCTGGGTGAGTTAAATGGGCTTGGCCCAAAGATTTGACGTCGTCTGGGCTACCGAAGGGCACATAACTTATAATGAAAAGTTGAATATAGTAATGACCAGTCGCGATTGTACATAGTTAATGTAGCCGATTTCAATTAGCAAAATGACCAGGCAAAAATCCAAAAGTGGAAAAACTGTTCCAATGCTGCTGGTAAGAGGCTAATCCGACGTATTTGTGACGAGAAATCGAATGGTGCAAACCGCGTTGCTCTCCGACCAATACTTTTGGCTGTAGTCACAAATGAATAATCAATGATGTCAAGATCACGTGCCCAGCAACGGCTCTTACTCCATGGAAACCAAGGAAATTTGCAATTTTTCAACAGCTGGAGATGCCTGGCCCAATTGCGCATCCTTTGGCACCTTATTGATGTGGGTCAGTGTTCAATTGTACTTTTTACAGCGGATTGTATCAAGTACCTTTTGTTTTTTTTATATACAAATGGTGTGGTTTTTCTACATGTAGATAAAGACATTGAGTTTGTCTTCGACTTAGAAGTAAGACATTTGCTGGGTGAGTTAAATGGGCTTGGCCCAAAGATTTGGACGTCGTCTGGGCTACCGAAGGGCACAGAACTTATAATGAAAAGTTGAATATAGTAATGACCAGTCGCGATTGTACATAGTTAATGTAGCCGATTTCCATTCGCAAAAAGACAAGGCAAAAATCCAAAAGTAGAAAAACTGTTCCAATGCTGCTGGTAAGAGGCTAATCCGACGTATTTTGTGACGAGAAATCGAATGGTGCAAACCGCGTTGCTCTCCGACCAATACTTTTGGCTGTAGCCACAAATGAATAATCAATGATGTCAAGATCACGTGCCCAGCAACGGCTCTTACTCCATGGAAACCAAGGAAATTTGCAATTTTTCAACAGCTGGAGATGCCTGGCCCAATTGCGCATCCTTTGGCACCTTATTGATGTGGGTCAGTGTTCAATTGTACTTTTTACAGCGGATTGTATCAAGTACCTTTTGTTTTTTTTTACATACAAATGGTGTGGTTTTTCTACATGTAGATAAAGACATTGAGTTTGTCTTCGACTTAGAAGTAAGACATTTGTTGGGTGAGTTAAATGGGCTTGGCCCAAAGATTTGACGTCGTCTGGGCTACCGAAGGGCACATAACTTATAATGAAAAGTTGAATATAGTAATGACCAGTCGCGATTGTACATAGTTAATGTAGCCGATTTCAATTCGCAAAATGACCAGGCAAAAATCCAAAAGTGGAAAAACTGTTCCAATGCTGCTGGTAGGAGGCTAATCCGACGTATTTTGTGACGAGAAATCGAATGGTGCAAACCGCGTTGCTCTCCGACCAATACTTTTGGCTGTAGCCACAAATGAATAATCAATGATGTCAAGATCACGTGCCCAGCAACGGCTCTTACTCCATGGAAACCAAGGAAATTTGCAATTTTTCAACAGCTGGAGATGCCTGGCCCAATTGCGCATCCTTTGGCACCTTATTGATGTGGGTCAGTGTTCAATTGTACTTTTTACAGCGGATTGTATCAAGTACCTTTTGTTTTTTTTTATATACAAATGGTGTGGTTTTTCTACATGTAGATAAAGACATTGAGTTTGTCTTCGACTTAGAAGTAAGACATTTGCTGGGTGAGTTAAATGGGCTTGGCCCAAAGATTTGACGTCGTCTGGGCTACCGAAGGGCACATAACTTATAATGAAAAGTTGAATATAGTAATGACCAGTCGCGATTGTACATAGTTAATGTAGCCGATTTCAATTAGCAAAATGACCAGGCAAAAATCCAAAAGTGGAAAAACTGTTCCAATGCTGCTGGTAAGAGGCTAATCCGACGTATTTTGTGACGAGAAATCGAATGGTGCAAACAGCGTTGCTCTCCGACCAATACTTTTGGCTGTAGCCACAAATGAATAATCAATGATGTCAAGATCACGTGCCCAGCAACGGCTCTTACTCCATGGAAACCAAGGAAATTTGCAATTTTTCAACAGCTGGAGATGCCTGGCCCCATTGCGTCCTTTGGCACCTTATTGATGTGGGTCAGTGTTCAAATGTACTTTTTACAGCGGATTGTATCAAGTACCTTTTTGTTTTTTTATATACAAATGGTGTGGTTTTTCTACATGTAGATAAAGACATTGAGTTTTGTCTTCGACTTAGAAGTAAGACATTTGCTGGGTGAGTTAAATGGCTTGGCCCAAAGATTTGACGTCGTCTGGGCTACCGAAGGGCACAGAACTTATAATGAAAAGTTGAATATAGTAATGACCAGTCGCGATTGTACATAGTTAATGTAGCCGATTTCAATTCGCAAAAAGACAAGGCAAAAATCCAAAAGTAGAAATACTGCTCCAATGCTGCTGGTAAGAGGCTAATCCGACGTATTTTGTGACGAGAAATCGAATGGTGCAAACCGCGTTGCTCTCCGACCATACTTTTGGCTGTAGCCACAAATGAATAATCAATGATGTCAAGATCACGTGCCCAGCAACGGCTCTTACTCCATGGAAACCAAGGAAATTTGCAATTTTTTCACAGCTGGAGATGCCTGGCCCAATTGCGCATCCTTTGGCACCTTATTGATGTGGGTCAGTGTTCAATTGTACTTTTTACAGCGATTGTATCAAGTTCCTTTTGTTTTTTTTACATACAAATGGTGTGGTTTTTCTACATGTAGATAAAGACATTGAGTTTGTCTTCGACTTAGAAGTAAAACATTTGTTGGGTGAGTTAAAAGGGCTTGGCCCAAAGATTTGACGTCGTCTGGGCTACCGAAGGGCACATAACTTATAATGAAAAGTTGAATATAGTAATGACCAGTCGCGATTGTACATAGTTAATGTAGCCGATTTCAATTCGCAAAAAGACAAGGCAAAAATCCAAAAGTAGAAAAACTGTTCCAATGCTGCTGGTAAGAGGCTAATCCGACGTATTTTGTGACGAGAAATCGAATGGTGCAAACCGCGTTGCTCTCCGACCAATACTTTTGGCTGTAGCCACAAATGAATAATCAATGATGTCAAGATCACGTGCCCAGCAACGGCTCTTACTCCATGGAAACCAAGGAAATTTGCAATTTTTCAACAGCTGGAGATGCCTGGCCCAATTGCGCATCCTTTGGCACCTTATTGATGTGGGTCAGTGTTCAATTGTACTTTTTACAGCGGATTGTATCAAGTACCTTTTGTTTTTTTTTTACATACAAATGGTGTGGTTTTTCTACATGTAGATAAAGACATTGAGTTTGTCTTCGACTTAGAAGTAAGACATTTGTTGGGTGAGTTAAATGGGCTTGGCCCAAAGATTTGACGTCGTCCTGGGCTACCGAAGGGCACATAACTTATAATGAAAAAGTTGAATATAGTAATGACCAGTCGCGATTGTACATAGTTAATGCAGCCGATTTTCAATTAGCAAAAAGAACAGGCAAAAATCCAAAAGTGGAAAAACTGTTCCAATGCTGCTGGTAAAGGGCTAATCCGACGTATTTTGTGACGAGAAATCGAATGGTGCAAACCGCGTTGCTCTCCGACCAATACTTTTGGCTGTAGCCACAAATGAATATTCAATGATGTCAAGATCACGTGCCCAGCAACGGCTCTTACTCCATGGAAACCAAGGAAATTTGCAATTTTTCAACAGCTGGAGATGCCTGGCCCAATTGCGCATCCTTTGGCACCTTATTGATGTGGGTCAGTGTTTAATTGTACTTTTTACAGCGGGTTGTATGAAGTACCTTGTGTTTTTTTTTATATACAAATGGTGTGGTTTTTCTACATGTAGATAAAGACATTGAGTTTGTCTTCGACTTAGAAGTAAGACATTTGCTGGGTGAGTTAAATGGGCTTGGCCCAAAGATTTGACGTCGTCTGGCTACCGAAGGGCACATAACTTATAATGAAATGTTGATATAGTAATGACTAGTCGCGATTGTACATAGTTAATGTAGCCGATTTCAATTAGCAAAATGACCAGCAAAAATCCAAAAGTGGAAAAACTGTTCCAATGCTGCTGGTAAGAGGCTAATCCGACGTATTTGTGACGAGAAATCGAATGGTGCAAACCGCGTTGCTCTCCGACCAATACTTTTGGCTGTAGCCACAAATGAATAATCAATGATGTCAAGATCACGTGCCCCAGCAACGGCTCTTACTCCATGGAAACCAAGGAAATTTGCAATTTTTCAACAGCTGGAGATGCCTGGCCCCAATTGCGCATCCTTTGGCACCTTATTGATGTGGGTCAGTGTTCAATTGTACTTTTTACAGCGGATTGTATCAAGTACCTTGTGTTTTTTTTTATATACAAATGGTGTGGTTTTTCTACATGTAGATAAAGACATTGAGTTTGTCTTCGACTTAGAAGTAAGACATTTGTTGGGTGAGTTAAATGGGCTTGACCCAAAGATTTGACGTCGTCTGGGCTACCGAATGGCACATAACTTATAATGAAAAGTTGAATATAGTAATGACCAGTCGCGATTGTACATAGTTAATGTAGCCGATTTCAATTAGCAAAATGACCAGGCAAAAATCCAAAAGTGGAAAAACTGTTCCAATGCTGCTGGTAAGAGGCTAATCCGACGTATTTTGTGACGAGAAATCGAATGGTGCAAACCGCGTTGCTCTCCGACCAATACTTTTGGCTGTAGCCACAAATGAATAATCAATGATGTCAAGATCACGTGCCCAGCAACGGCTCTTACTCCATGGAAACCAAGGAAATTTGCAATTTTTCAACAGCTGGAGATGCCTGGCCCAATTGCGCATCCTTTGGCACCTTATTGATGTGGGTCAGTGTTTAATTGTACTTTTTACAGCGGGTTGTATCAAGTACCTTGTGTTTTTTTTATATACAAATGGTGTGGTTTTTCTACATGTAGATAAAGACATTGAGTTTGTCTTCGACTTAGAAGTAAGACATTTGCTGGGTGAGTTAAATGGGCTTGGCCCAAAGATTTGACGTCGTCTGGGCTACCGAAGGGCACATAACTTATAATGAAAAGTTGAATATAGTAATGACCAGTCGCGATTGTACATAGTTAATGTAGCCGATTTCAATTCGCAAAAAGACAAGGCAAAAATCCAAAAGTAGAAAAACTGTTCCAATGCTGCTGGTAAGAGGCTAATCCGACGTATTTTGTGACGAGAAATCGAATGGTGCAAACCGCGTTGCTCTCCGGCCAAAACTTTTGGCTGTAGCCACAAATGAATAATCAATGATGTCAAGACCACGTGCCCAGCAACGGCTCTTACTCCATGGAAACCAAGGAAATTTGCAATTTTTCAACAGCTGGAGATGCCTGGCCCAATTGCGCATCCTTTGGCACCTTATTGATGTGGGTCAGTGTTCAATTGTACTTTTTACAGCGGATTGTATCAAGTACCTTGTGTTTTTTTTATATACAAATGGTGTGGTTTTTCTACATGTAGATAAAGACATTGAGTTTGTCTTCGACTTAGAAGTAAGACATTTGCTGGGTGAGTTAAATGGGCTTGGCCCAAAGATTTGACGTCGTCTGGGCTACCGAAGGGCACATAACTTATAATGAAAAGTTGAATATAGTAATGACCAGTCGCGATTGTACATAGTTAATGTAGCCGATTTCAATTCGCAAAAAGACAAGGCAAAAATCCAAAAGTAGAAAAACTGTTCCAATGCTGCTGGTAAGAGGCTAATCCGACGTATTTTGTGACGAGAAATCGAATGGTGCAAACCGCGTTGCTCTCCGACCAATACTTTTGGCTGTAGCCACAAATGAATAATCAATGATGTCAAGATCACGTGCCCAGCAACGGCTCTTACTCCATGGAAACCAAGGAAATTTGCAATTTTTCAACAGCTGGAGATGCCTGGCCCAATTGCGCATCCTTTGGCACCTTATTGATGTGGGTCAGTGTTCAATTGTACTTTTTACAGCGGATTGTATCAAGTACCTTTTGTTTTTTTTACATACAAATGGTGTGGTTTTTCTACATGTAGATAAAGACATTGAGTTTGTCTTCGACTTAGAAGTAAGACATTTGTTGGGTGAGTTAAATGGGCTTGGCCCAAAGATTTGACGTCGTCTGGGCTACCGAAGGGCACATAACTTATAATGAAAAGTTGAATATAGTAATGACCAGTCGCGATTGTACATAGTTAATGCAGCCGATTTCAATTAGCAAAATGACCAGGCAAAAATCCAAAAGTGGAAAATCTGTTCCAATGCTGCTGGTAAGAGGCTAATCCGACGTATTTTGTGACGAGAAATCGAATGGTGCAAACCGCGTTGCTCTCCGACCAATACTTTTGGCTGTAGCCACAAATGAATAATCAATGATGTCAAGATCACGTGCCCAGCAACGGCTCTTACTCCATGGAAACCAAGGAAATTTGCAATTTTTCAACCGCTGGAGATGCCTGGCCCAATTGCGCATCCTTTGGCACCTTATTGATGTGGGTCAGTGTTCAATTGTACTTTTTACAGCGGATTGTATCAAGTACCTTGTGTTTTTTTTATATACAAATGGTGTGGTTTTTCTACATGTAGATAAAGACATTGAGTTTGTCTTCGACTTAGAAGTAAGACATTTGTTGGGTGAGTTAAATGGGCTTGACCCAAAGATTTGACGTCGTCTGGGCTACCGAAGGGCACATAACTTATAATGAAAAGTTGAATATAGTAATGACCAGTCGCGATTGTACATAGTTAATGTAGCCGATTTCAATTAGCAAAATGACCAGGCAAAAATCCAAAAGTGGAAAAACTGTTCCAATGCTGCTGGTAAGAGGCTAATCCGACGTATTTTGTGACGAGAAATCGAATGGTGCAAACCGCGTTGCTCTCCGACCAATACTTTTGGCTGTAGCCACAAATGAATAATCAATGATGTCAAGATCACGTGCCCAGCAACGGCTCTTACTCCATGGAAACCAAGGAAATTTGCAATTTTTCAACAGCTGGAGATGCCTGGCCCAATTGCGCATCCTTTGGCACCTTATTGATGTGGGTCAGTGTTCAATTGTACTTTTTACAGCGGATTGTATCAAGTACCTTGTGTTTTTTTTACATACAAATGGTGTGGTTTTTCTACATGTAGATAAAGACATTGAGTTTGTCTTCGACTTAGAAGTAAGACATTTGTTGGGTGAGTTAAATGGGCTTGGCCCAAAGATTTGACGTCGTCTGGGCTACCGAAGGGCACAGAACTTATAATGAAATGTTGAATATAGTAATGACCAGTCGCGATTGTACATAGTTAATGTAGCCGATTTCAATTAGCAAAATGACCAGGCAAAAATCCAAAAGTGGAAAAACTGTTCCAATGCTGCTGGTAAGAGGCTAATCCGACGTATTTTGTGACGAGAAATCGAATGGTGCAAACCGCGTTGCTCTCCGACCAATACTTTTGGCTGTAGCCACAAATGAATAATCAATGATGTCAAGATCACGTGCCCAGCAACGGCTCTTACTCCATGGAAACCAAGGAAATTTGCAATTTTTCAACAGCTGGAGATGCCTGGCCCAATTGCGCATCCTTTGGCACCTTATTGATGTGGGTCAGTGTTCAATTGTACTTTTTACAGCGGATTGTATCAAGTACCTTGTGTTTTTTTTATATACAAATGGTGTGGTTTTTCTACATGTAGATAAAGACATTGAGTTTGTCTTCGACTTAGAAGTAAGACATTTGTTGGGTGAGTTAAATGGGCTTGACCCAAAGATTTGACGTCGTCTGGGCTACCGAAGGGCACATAACTTATAATGAAAAGTTGAATATAGTAATGACCAGTCGCGATTGTACATAGTTAATGTAGCCGATTTCAATTAGCAAAAAGAACAGGCAAAAATCCAAAAGTGGAAAAACTGTTCCAATGCTGCTGGTAAGAGGCTAATCCGACGTATTTTGTGACGAGAAATCGAATGGTGCAAACCGCGTTGCTCTCCGACCAATACTTTTGGCTGTAGCCACAAATGAATAATCAATGATGTCAAGATCACGTGCCCAGCAACGGCTCTTACTCCATGGAAACCAAGGAAATTTGCAATTTTTCAACAGCTGGAGATGCCTGGCCCAATTGCGCATCCTTTGGCACCTTATTGATGTGGGTCAGTGTTCAATTGTACTTTTTACAGCGGGTTGTATCAAGTACCTTGTGTTTTTTTTACATACAAATGGTGTGGTTTTTCTACATGTAGATAAAGACATTGAGTTTGTCTTCGACTTAGAAGTAAGACATTTGTTGGGTGAGTTAAATGGGCTTGGCCCAAAGATTTGACGTCGTCTGGGCTACCGAAGGGCACATAACTTATAATGAAAAGTTGAATATAGTAATGACCAGTCGCGATTGTACATAGTTAATGCAGCCGATTTCAATTAGCAAAAAGAACAGGCAAAAATCCAAAAGTGGAAAAACTGTTCCAATGCTGCTGGTAAGAGGCTAATCCGACGTATTTTGTGACGAGAAATCGAATGGTGCAAACCGCGTTGCTCTCCGACCAATACTTTTGGCTGTAGCCCACAAATGAATAATCAATGATGTCAAGATCACGTGCCCAGCAACGGCTCTTACTCCATGGAAACCAAGGAAATTTGCAATTTTTCAACAGCTGGAGATGCCTGGCCCAATTGCGCATCCTTTGGCACCTTATTGATGTGGGTCAGTGTTCAATTGTACTTTTTACAGCGGGTTGTATCAAGTACCTTGTGTTTTTTTTATATACAAATGGTGTGGTTTTTCTACATGTAGATAAAGACATTGACTTTGTCTTCGACTTAGAAGTAAGACATTTGCTGGGTGAGTTAAATGGGCTTGGCCCAAAGATTTGACGTCGTCTGGGCTACCGAAGGGCACATAACTTATAATGAAAAGTTGAATATAGTAATGACCAGTCGCGATTGTACATAGTTAATGCAGCCGATTTCAATTAGCAAAAAGACCAGGCAAAAATCCAAAAGTGGAAAAACTGTTCCAATGCTGCTGGTAAGAGGCTAATCCGACGTATTTTGTGACGAGAAATCGAATGGTGCAAACCGCGTTGCTCTCCGACCAATACTTTTGGCTGTAGCCACAAATGAATAATCAATGATGTCAAGATCACGTGCCCAGCAACGGCTCTTACTCCATGGAAACCATAGAAATTTTCAATTTTTCAACAGCTGGAGATGCCTGGCCCAATTGCGCATCTTTTGGCGCCTTATTGATGTGGGTCAGTGTTCAATTGTACTTTTTACAGCGGACTGTATCAAGTACCTTGTGTTTTTTTATATACAAATGGTGTGGTTTTTCTACATGTAGATAAAGACATTGAGTTTGTCTTCGACTTAGAAGTAAGACATTTGCTGGGTGAGTTAAATGGGCTTGGCCCAAAGATTTGACGTCGTCTGGGCTACCGAAGGGCACATAACTTATAATGAAATGTTGAATATAGTAATGACCAGTCGCGATTGTACATAGTTAATGTAGCCGATTTCAATTCGCAAAAAGACCAGGCAAAAATCCAAAAGTGGAAAAACTGTTCCAATGCTGCTGGTAAGAGGCTAATCCGACGTATTTTGTGACGAGAAATCGAATGGTGCAAACCGCGTTGCTCTCCGACCAATACTTTTGGCTGTAGCCACAAATGAATAATCAATGATGTCAAGATCACGTGCCCAGCAACGGCTCTTACTCCATGGAAACCAAGGAAATTTGCAATTTTTCAACAGCTGGAGATGCCTGGCCCAATTGCGCATCCTTTGGCACCTTATTGATGTGGGTCAGTGTTCAATTGTACTTTTTACAGCGGATTGTATCAAGTACCTTTTGTTTTTTTTATATACAAATGGTGTGGTTTTTCTACATGTAGATAAAGACATTGAGTTTGTCTTCGACTTAGAAGTAAGACATTTGCTGGGTGAGTTAAATGGGCTTGGCCCAAAGATTTGACGTCCTCTGGGCTACCGAAGGGCACATAACTTATAATGAAAAGTTGAATATAGTAATGACCAGTCGCGATTGTACATAGTTAATGTAGCCGAATTCAATTCGCAAAAAGACCAGGCAAAAATCCAAAAGTAGAAAAACTGTTCCAATGCTGCTGGTAAGAGGCTAATCCGACGTGTTTTGTGACGAGAAATCGAATGGTGCAAACCGCGTTGCTCTCCGACCAATACTTTTGGCTGTAGCCACAAATGAATAATCAATGATGTCAAGATCACGTGCCCAGCAACGGCTCTTACTCCATGGAAACCAAGGAAATTTGCAATTTTTCAACAGCTGGAGATGCCTGGCCCAATTGCGCATCCTTTGGCACCTTATTGATGTGGGTCAGTGTTCAATTGTACTTTTTACAGCGGATTGTATCAAGTACCTTTTGTTTTTTTTTATATACAAATGGTGTGGTTTTTCTACATGTAGATAAAGACATTGAGTTTGTCTTCGACTTAGAAGTAAGACATTTGCTGGGTGAGTTAAATGGGCTTGGCCCAAAGATTTGACGTCGTCTGGGCTACCGAAGGGCACATAACTTATAATGAAAAGTTGAATATAGTAATGACCAGTCGCGATTGTACATAGTTAATGTAGCCGATTTCAATTCGCAAAAAGACCAGGCAAAAATCCAAAAGTGGAAAAACTGTTCCAATGCTGCTGGTAAGAGGCTAATCCGACGTATTTTGTGACGAGAAATCGAATGGTGCAAACCGCGTTGCTCTCCGACCAATACTTTTGGCTGTAGCCACAAATGAATAATCAATGATGTCAAGATCACGTGCCCAGCAACGGCTCTTACTCCATGGAAACCAAGGAAATTTGCAATTTTTCAACAGCTGGAGATGCCTGGCCCAATTGCGCATCCTTTGGCACCTTATTGATGTGGGTCAGTGTTTAATTGTACTTTTTACAGCGGGTTGTATCAAGTACCTTGTGTTTTTTTATATACAAATGGTGTGGTTTTTCTACATGTAGATAAAGACATTGAGTTTGTCTTCGACTTAGAAGTAAGACATTTGCTGGGTGAGTTAAATGGGCTTGGCCCAAAGATTTGACGTTGTCTGGGCTACCGAAGGGCACATAACTTATAATGAAAAGTTGAATATAGTAATGACCAGTCGCGATTGTACATAGTTAATGTAGCCGATTTCAATTCGCAAAAAGACCAGGCAAAAATCCAAAAGTGGAAAAACTGTTCCAATGCTGCTGGTAAGAGGCTAATCCGACGTATTTTGTGACGAGAAATCGAATGGTGCAAACCGCGTTGCTCTCCGACCAATACTTTTGGCTGTAGCCACAAATGAATAATCAATGATGTCAAGATCACGTGCCCAGCAACGGCTCTTACTCCATGGAAACCAAGGAAATTTGCAATTTTTCAACAGCTGGAGATGCCTGGCCCAATTGCGCATCCTTTGGCACCTTATTGATGTGGGTCAGTGTTCAATTGTACTTTTTACAGCGGGTTGTATCAAGTACCTTGTGTTTTTTTTATATACAAATGGTGTGGTTTTTCTACATGTAGATAAAGACATTGAGTTTGTCTTCGACTTAGAAGTAAGACATTTGCTGGGTGAGTTAAATGGGTTTGGCCCAAAGATTTGACGTCGTCTGGGCTACCGAAGGGCACATAACTTATAATGAAATGTTGAATATAGTAATGACCAGTCGCGATTGTACATAGTTAATGTAGCCGATTTCAATTCGCAAAAAGACCAGGCAAAAATCCAAAATTAGAAAAACTGTTCCAATGCTGCTGGTAAGAGGCTAATCCGACGTATTTTGTGACGAGAAATCGAATGGTGCAAACCGCGTTGCTCTCCGACCAATACTTTTGCCTGTAGCCACAAATGAATAATCAATGATGTCAAGATCACGTGCCCAGCAACGGCTCTTACTCCATGGAAACCAAGGAAATTTGCAATTTTTCAACAGCTGGAGATGCCTGGCCCAATTGCGCATCCTTTGGCACCTTATTGATGTGGGTCAGTGTTTAATTGTACTTTTTACAGCGGGTTGTATCAAGTACCTTGTGTTTTTTTATATACAAATGGTGTGGTTTTTCTACATGTAGATAAAGACATTGAGTTTGTCTTCGACTTAGAAGTAAGACATTTGCTGGGTGAGTTAAATGGGCTTGGCCCAAAGATTTGACGTTGTCTGGGCTACCGAAGGGCACATAACTTATAATGAAAAGTTGAATATAGTAATTACCAGTCGCGATTGTACATAGTTAATGTAGCCGATTTCAATTCGCAAAAAGACCAGGCAAAAATCCAAAAGTGGAAAAACTGTTCCAATGCTGCTGGTAAGAGGCTAATCCGACGTATTTTGTGACGAGAAATCGAATGGTGCAAACCGCGTTGCTCTCCGACCAATACTTTTGGCTGTAGCCACAAATGAATAATCAATGATGTCAAGATCACGTGCCCAGCAACGGCTCTTACTCCATGGAAACCAAGGAAATTTGCAATTTTTCAACAGCTGGAGATGCCTGGCCCAATTGCGCATCCTTTGGCACCTTATTGATGTGGGTCAGTGTTCAATTGTACTTTTTACAGCGGGTTGTATCAAGTACCTTGTGTTTTTTTTATATACAAATGGTGTTGTTTTTCTACATGTAGATAAAGACATTGAGTTTGTCTTCGACTTAGAAGTAAGACATTTGCTGGGTGAGTTAAATGGGCTTGGCCCAAAGATTTGACGTCGTCTGGGCTACCGAAGGGCACAGAACTTATAATGAAATGTTGAATATAGTAATGACCAGTCGCGATTGTACATAGTTAATGTAGCCGATTTCAATTAGCAAAATGACCAGGCAAAAATCCAAAAGTTGAAAAACTGTCCCAATGCTGCTGGTAAGAGGCTAATTCGACGTATTTTGTGACGAGAAATCGAATGGTGCAAACCGCGTTGCTCTCCGACCAATACTTTTGGCTGTAGCCACAAATGAATAATCAATGATGTCAAGATCACGTGCCCAGCAACGGCTCTTACTCCATGGAAACCAAGGAAATTTGCAATTTTTCAACAGCTGGAGATGCCTGGCCCAATTGCGCATCCTTTGGCACCTTATTGATGTGGGTCAGTGTTCAATTGTACTTTTTACAGCGGATTGTATCAAGTACCTTTTGTTTTTTTTATATACAAATGGTGTGGTTTTTCTACATGTAGATAAAGACATTGAGTTTGTCTTCGACTTAGAAGTAAGACATTTGTTGGGTGAGTTAAATGGGCTTGGCCCAAAGATTTGACGTCGTCTGGGCTACCGAAGGGCACATAACTTATAATGAAAAGTTGAATATAGTAATGACCAGTCGCGATTGTACATAGTTAATGTAGCCGATTTCAATTAGCAAAAAGACCAGGCAAAAATCCAAAAGTGGAAAAACTGTTCCAATGCTGCTGTTAAGAGGCTAATCCGACGTATATTGTGACGAGAAATCGAATGGTGCAAACCGCGTTGCTCTCCGACCAATACTTTTGGCTGTAGCCACAAATGAATAATCAATGATGTCAAGATCACGTGCCCAGCAACGGCTCTTACTCCATGGAAACCAAGGAAATTTGCAATTTTTTAACAGCTGGAGATGCCTGGCCCAATTGCGCATCCTTTGGCACCTTATTGATGTGGGTCAGTGTTCAATTGTACTTTTTACAGCGGATTGTATCAAGTACCTTTTGTTTTTTTTATATACAAATGGTGTGGTTTTTCTACATGTAGATAAAGACATTGAGTTTGTCTTCGACTTAGAAGTAAGACATTTGCTGGGTGAGTTAAATGGGCTTGGCCCAAAGATTTGACGTCGTCTGGGCTACCGAAGGGCACATAACTTATAATGAAATGTTGAATATAGTAATGACCAGTCGCGATTGTACATAGTTAATGTAGCCGATTTCAATTCGCAAAAAGACAAGGCAAAAATCCAAAAGTAGAAAAACCGTTCCAATGCTGCTGGTAAGAGGCTAATCCGACGTATTTTGTGACGAGAAATCGAATGGTGCAAACCGCGTTGCTCTCCGACCAATACTTTTGGCTGTAGCCACAAATGAATAATCAATGATGTCAAGATCACGTGCCCAGCAACGGCTCTTACTCCATGGAAACAAAGGAAATTTGCAATTTTTCAACAGCTGGAGATGCCTGGCCCAATTGCGCATCCTTTGGCACCTTATTGATGTGGGTCAGTGTTCAATTGTACTTTTTACAGCGGATTGTATCAAGTACCTTGTGTTTTTTTTATATACAAATGGTGTGGTTTTTCTACATTTAGATAAAGACATTGAGTTTGTCTTCGACTTAGAAGTAAGACATTTGCTGGGTGAGTTAAATGGGCTTGGCCCAAAGATTTGACGTCGTCTGGGCTACCGAAGGGCACATAACTTATAATGAAAAGTTGAATATAGTAATGACCAGTCGCGATTGTACATAGTTAATGTAGCCGATTTCAATTAGCAAAAAGACCAGGCAAAAATCCAATAGTAGAAAAACTGTTCCAATGCTGCTGGTAAGAGGCTAATCCGACGTATTTTGTGACGAGAAATCGAATGGTGCAAACCGCGTTGCTCTCCGACCAATACTTTTGGCTGTAGCCACAAATGAATAATCAATGATGTCAAGATCACGTGCCCAGCAACGGCTCTTACTCCATGGAAACCAAGGAAATTTGCAATTTTTCAACAGCTGGAGATGCCTGGCCCAATTGCGCATCCTTTGGCACCTTATTGATGTGGGTCAGTGTTCAATTGTACTTTTTACAGCGGATTGTATCAAGTACCTTTTGTTTTTTTTACATACAAATGGTGTGGTTTTTCTACATGTAGATAAAGACATTGAGTTTGTCTTCGACTTAGAAGTAAGACATTTGTTGGGTGAGTTAAATGGGCTTGGCCCAAAGATTTGACGTCGTCTGGGCTACCGAAGGGCACATAACTTATAATGAAAAGTTGAATATAGTAATGACCAGTCGCGATTGTACATAGTTAATGCAGCCGATTTCAATTAGCAAAAAGAACAGGCAAAAATCCAAAAGTGGAAAAACTGTTCCAATGCTGCTGGTAAGAGGCTAATCCGACGTATTTTGTGACGAGAAATCGAATGGTGCAAACCGCGTTGCTCTCCGACCAATACTTTTGGCTGTAGCCACAAATGAATAATCAATGATGTCAAGATCACGTGCCCAGCAACGGCTCTTACTCCATGGAAACCAAGGAAATTTGCAATTTTTCAACAGCTGGAGATGCCTGGCCCAATTGCGCATCCTTTGGCACCTTATTGATGTGGGTCAGTGTTTAATTGTACTTTTTACAGCGGGTTGTATCAAGTACCTTGTGTTTTTTTTATATACAAATGGTGTGGTTTTTCTACATGTAGATAAAGACATTGAGTTTGTCTTCGACTTAGAAGTAAGACATTTGTTGGGTGAGTTAAATGGGCTTGGCCCAAAGATTTGACGTCGTCTGGGCTACCGAAGGGCACATAACTTATAATGAAAAGTTGAATATAGTAATGACCAGTCGCGATTGTACATAGTTAATGTAGCCGATTTCAATTAGCAAAAAGACCAGGCAAAAATCCAAAAGTGGAAAAACTGTTCCAATGCTGCTGGTAAGAGGCTAATCCGACGTATTTTGTGACGAGAAATCGAATGGTGCAAACCGCGTTGCTCTCCGACCAATACTTTTGGCTGTAGCCACAAATGAATAATCAATGATGTCAAGATCACGTGCCCAGCAACGGCTCTTACTCCATGGAAACCAAGGAAATTTGCAATTTTTCAACAGCTGGAGATGCCTGGCCCAATTGCGCATCCTTTGGCACCTTATTGATGTGGGTCAGTGTTCAATTGTACTTTTTACAGCGGATTGTATCAAGTACCTTTTGTTTTTTTACATACAAATGGTGTGGTTTTTCTACATGTAGATAAAGACATTGAGTTTGTCTTCGACTTAGAAGTAAGACATTTGTTGGGTGAGTTAAATGGGCTTGGCCCAAAGATTTGACGTCGTCTGGGCTACCGAAGGGCACATAACTTATAATGAAAAGTTGAATATAGTAATGACCAGTCGCGATTGTACATAGTTAATGCAGCCGATTTCAATTAGCAAAAAGAACAGGCAAAAATCCAAAAGTGGAAAAACTGTTCCAATGCTGCTGGTAAGAGGCTAATCCGACGTATTTTGTGACGAGAAATCGAATGGTGCAAACCGCGTTGCTCTCCGACCAATACTTTTGGCTGTAGCCACAAATGAATAATCAATGATGTCAAGATCACGTGCCCAGCAACGGCTCTTACTCCATGGAAACCAAGGAAATTTGCAATTTTTCAACAGCTGGAGATGCCTGGCCCAATTGCGCATCCTTTGGCACCTTATTGATGTGGGTCAGTGTTCAATTGTACTTTTTACAGCGGATTGTATCAAGTACCTTTTGTTTTTTTTACATACAAATGGTGTGGTTTTTCTACATGTAGATAAAGACATTGAGTTTGTCTTCGACTTAGAAGTAAGACATTTGTTGGGTGAGTTAAATGGGCTTGGCCCAAAGATTTGACGTCGTCTGGGCTACCGAAGGGCACATAACTTATAATGAAAAGTTGAATATAGTAATGACCAGTCGCGATTGTACATAGTTAATGCAGCCGATTTCAATTAGCAAAAAGAACAGGCAAAAATCCAAAAGTGGAAAAACTGTTCCAATGCTGCTGGTAAGAGGCTAATCCGACGTATTTTGTGACGAGAAATCGAATGGTGCAAACCGCGTTGCTCTCCGACCAATACTTTTGGCTGTAGCCACAAATGAATAATCAATGATGTCAAGATCACGTGCCCAGCAACGGCTCTTACTCCATGGAAACCAAGGAAATTTGAAATTTTTCAACAGCTGGAGATGCCTGGCCCAATTGCGCATCCTTTGGCACCTTATTGATGTGGGTCAGTGTTCAATTGTACTTTTTACAGCGGGTTGTATCAAGTACCTTGTGTTTTTTTTATATACAAATGGTGTGGTTTTTCTACATGTAGATAAAGACATTGAGTTTGTCTTCGACTTAGAAGTAAGACATTTGCTGGGTGAGTTAAATGGGCTTGGCCCAAAGATTTGACGTCGTCTGGGCTCCCGAAGGGCACAGAACTTATAATGAAATGTTGAATATAGTAATGACCAGTCGCGATTGTACATAGTTAATGTAGCCGATTTCAATTAGCAAAATGACCAGGCAAAAATCCAAAAGTGGAAAAACTGTTCCAATGCTGCTGGTAAGAGGCTAATCCGACGTATTTTGTGACGAGAAATCGAATGGTGCAAACCGCGTTGCTCTCCGACCAATACTTTTGGCTGTAGCCACAAATGAATAATCAATGATGTCAAGATCACGTGCCCAGCAACGGCTCTTACTCCATGGAAACCAAGGAAATTTGCAATTTTTCAACAGCTGGAGATGCCTGGCCCAATTGCGCATCCTTTGGCACCTTATTGATGTGGGTCAGTGTTCAATTGTACTTTTTACAGCGGATTGTATCAAGTACCTTGTGTTTTTTTTATATACAAATGGTGTGGTTTTTCTACATGTAGATAAAGACATTGAGTTTGTCTTCGACTTAGAAGTAAGACATTTGTTGGGTGAGTTAAATGGGCTTGGCCCAAAGATTTGACGTCGTCTGGGCTACCGAAGGGCACATAACTTATAATGAAATGTTGAATATAGTAATGACCAGTCGCGATTGTACATAGTTAATGTAGCCGATTTAAATTAGCAAAAAGACCAGGCAAAAATCCAAAAGTGGAAAAACTGTTCCAATGCTGCTGGTAAGAGGCTAATCCGACGTATTTTGTGACGAGAAATCGAATGGTGCAAACCGCGTTGCTCTCCGACCAATACTTTTGGCTGTAGCCACAGGTGAATAATCAATGATGTCAAGATCACGTGCCCAGCAACGGCTCTTACTCCATGGAAACCAAGGAAATTTGCAATTTTTCAACAGCTGGAGATGCCTGGCCCAATTGCGCATCCTTTGGCACCTTATTGATGTGGGTCAGTGTTCAATTGTACTTTTTACAGCGGATTGTATCAAGTACCTTGTGTTTTTTTATATACAAATGGTGTGGTTTTTCTACATGTAGATAAAGACATTGAGTTTGTCTTCGACTTAGAAGTAAGACATTTGCTGGGTGAGTTAAATGGGCTTGGCCCAAAGATTTGACGTCGTCTGGGCTACCGAAGGGCACATAACTTATAATGAAAAGTTGAATATAGTAATGACCAGTCGCGATTGTACATAGTTAATGTAGCCGATTTCAATTCGCAAAAAGACCAGGCAAAAATCCAAAAGTAGAAAAACTGTTCCAATGCTGCTGGTAAGAGGCTAATCCGACGTATTTTGTGACGAGAAATCGAATGGTGCAAACCGCGTTGCTCTCCGACCAATACTTTTGGCTGTAGCCACAAATGAATAATCAATGATGTCAAGATCACGTGCCCAGCAACGGCTCTTACTCCATGGAAACCAAGGAAATTTGCAATTTTTCAACAGCTGGAGATGCCTGGCCCAATTGCGCATCCTTTGGCACCTTATTGATGTGGGTCAGTGTTCAATTGTACTTTTTACAGCGGATTGTATCAAGTACCTTGTGTTTTTTTTATATACAAATGGTGTGGTTTTTCTACATGTAGATAAAGACATTGAGTTTGTCTTCGACTTAGAAGTAAGACATTTGTTGGGTGAGTTAAATGGGCTTGGCCCAAAGATTTGACGTCGTCTGGGCTACCGAAGGGCACATAACTTATAATGAAAAGTTGAATATAGTAATGACCAGTCGCGATTGTACATAGTTAATGTAGCCGATTTCAATTAGCAAAAAGACCAGGCAAAAATCCAAAAGTAGAAAAACTGTTCCAATGCTGCTGGTAAGAGGCTAATCCGACGTATTTTGTGACGAGAAATCGAATGGTGCAAACCGCGTTGCTCTCCGACCAATACTTTTGGCTGTAGCCACAAATGAATAATCAATGATGTCAAGATCACGTGCCCAGCAACGGCTCTTACTCCATGGAAACCAAGGAAATTTGCAATTTTTCAACAGCTGGAGATGCCTGGCCCAATTGCCCATCCTTTGGCACCTTATTGATGTGGGTCAGTGTTCAATTGTACTTTTTACAGCGGATTGTATCAAGTACCTTTTGTTTTTTTTATATACAAATGGTGTGGTTTTTCTACATGTAGATAAAGACATTGAGTTTGTCTTCGACTTAGGAGTAAGACATTTGCTGGGTGAGTTAAATGGGCTTGGCCCAAAGATTTGACGTCGTCTCGGCTACCGAAGGGCACATAACTTATAATGAAAAGTTGAATATAGTAATGACCAGTCGCGATTGTACATAGTTAATGCAGCCGATTTCAATTAGCAAAAAGACCAGGCAAAAATCCAAAAGTAGAAAAACTGTTCCAATGCTGCTGGTAAGAGGCTAATCCGACGTATTTTGTGACGAGAAATCGAATGGTGCAAACCGCGTTGCTCTCCGACCAATACTTTTGGCTGTAGCCACAAATGAATAATCAATGATGTCAAGATCACGTGCCCAGCAACGGCTCTTACTCCATGGAAACCAAGGAAATTTGCAATTTTTCAACAGCTGGAGATGCCTGGCCCAATTGCGCATCCTTTGGCACCTTATTGATGTGGGTCAGTGTTCAATTGTACTTTTTACAGCGGATTGTATCAAGTACCTTTTGTTTTTTTTATATACAAATGGTGTGGTTTTTCTACATGTAGATAAAGACATTGAGTTTGTCTTCGACTTAGAAGTAAGACATTTGTTGGGTGAGTTAAATGGGCTTGGCCCAAAGATTTGACGTCGTCTCGGCTACCGAAGGGCACATAACTTATAATGAAAAGTTGAATATAGTAATGACCAGTCGCGATTGTACATAGTTAATGTAGCCGATTTCAATTCGCAAAACGACCAGGCAAAAATCCAAAAGTAGAAAATCTGTTCCAATGCTGTTGGTAAGAGGCTAATCCGACGTATTTTGTGACGAGAAATCGAATGGTGCAAACCGCGTTGCTCTCCGACCAATACTTTTGGCTGTAGCCACAAATGAATAATCAATGATGTCAAGATCACGTGCCCAGCAACGGCTCTTACTCCATGGAAACCAAGGAAATTTGCAATTTTTCAACAGCTGGAGATGCCTGGCCCAATTGCGCATCCTTTGGCACCTTATTGATGTGGGTCAGTGTTCAATTGTACTTTTTACAGCGGATTGTATCAAGTACCTTTTGTTTTTTTTTACATACAAATGGTGTGGTTTTTCTACATGTAGATAAAGACATTGAGTTTGTCTTCGACTTAGAAGTAAGACATTTGTTGGGTGAGTTAAATGGGCTTGGCCCAAAGATTTGACGTCGTCTGGGCTGCCGAAGGGCACATAACTTATAATGAAAAGTTGAATATAGTAATGACCAGTCGCGATTGTACATAGTTAATGTAGCTGATTTCAATTAGCAAAGAGACCAGGCAAAAATCCAAAAGTGGAAAAACTGTTCCAATGCTAACATAATTCACAAGATGGCGTCTATCGAATAAAGCGGACCAGTGAGAGGTGGTAATCCTGGCTGACTTGAGAGTTTCCCTAAGTTGATTCACATATGTTTGTGTGGATATGTTCTACATTTGGTAATTTGGGCAATCAAGCGTGAAGATAGAGTTTATGAAGCAGAGAATTGCTAAAATAAGTGACTGCAAAAACAGTGCTTGTGACTTACCTGTTGATCCAGCCTGAACAACAACAACACCATGAACCAACCTCGGATTGAGTCTCTCTTCAGTGGGGCGTGCACTGAAAAGGTAACTGCTAGTACTAACTCTGATATAGTCCAAAATGAAAATTCGAAGACGTCACCTGGAATTCCTGCTAGTAGTAACCTTGCTCAGCCCTCAAGAACGGTAATATCAAGATTTTCAGGAAAACGTAAACTGAATCTGGTCGCCAAAAATCCCAGCATTAAAAGATTGAATTCATTACCCGACATTCAGTCCCTAATTTGTGCTGATCGATGTGAGGACGAAACCGAGTTATACGAGGTAACAAACGTCAAGGCTGGAACTGACACTAACTTTCTTACCGAGAGCATATTGACACCTCAAGTCAGCAAACATCTAAATTGCCTAATCCTGAATGCTGTAGAAACGGCTTTAAAACCACTAATTGAGCTAGTATCGTCGAGTAAGAATGACATAACAACCCTTGCACGTAAAAGTTGACAGTCTACAACTAGAAATTGCTGACAGGGATAAGACAATTTGTGAATGTAAGGCTGAAATATCAGATCTAAAATCTGAACTGGCAATCGTCAATTCCCTACTCAGAAAAAGCTCAGAAGAAAATATGCGACAAAAGGATGAATTCCAGTCCCTTTTAGACAGCCGAACAATATAGTAGACGAGAGTGTCTGCGGATTTCTGGCCTTTCACTTCAACCAGGTGAAACGACTGATGACGCGGTGTGCCGACTTGCAAGTCATCTTAATATTGAAATGTGTAAAAAAGATATCTCGCGTTCACATTTTATTGGAAAAAACCAGTCCCAGATAATCGTTAGGTTTGTTTCGTACCGAACCAGATCTGAACTGATTAGAGCACGTCCATTACTGAAGAGCGCCAATGGTTACACAGGGGTGTATATAAATGAAGATCTCACGAAAACTAGGTATAAGCTCTTTAAAAGATTACTTCAAAAGAAGAAAGAAGGTGTGATTTTCTCAGCCTGGACACACGACGGAAATGTGTTCTATTGTTCCCAAGACGGGGGAGTGAAGGTGCAGGTGGCTTCTGAATGGGATCTCGAGAACATGTAATCAACCTGGTCAAATCACTTTTCCCGTGCAGGATACAGGAGTGTTCATACTTTAATCATTAAAGACAGCCGACCGATGTGCTTTCTGTATAGTAACTCTGACTGTACATGCGTGTCTACTAACACAAAAGTGCGGTCTGCTGCCGTAACTTACGTAATAGCAGATAATATGTACGCTACTCCAACACAAACTGCTGCTCAATGTCTCTCTCTAAAACACTTGACTTGATCAACAATATAGTACTCACAACGAATTGGTCTTGGACATGTGTAAATGGCCGTGTAAATGTACATGTATACATACATATATCCATATATCTGCATAAGTAAGCCCGAAAAATTAAAAAATTTATCTGATAGTTAAGAATATATAAATGTATATATGCATTTGGCCATGACACATTAAATATTCCAGTTCAATTACCGGATAAATTTCAAATTAAACTACAAATATTAGGGAACAATAAATATATGAAGTAGACGGGAAAATGACGTCATTATGTTTGTGTACCAAGCTACAGGGTACCAAAAGTAAAAAGTCACGGTTAACAAAACGTACAATCTATTTGTATTGTCTTTGACCATTTTTCAGTATCCTTCCAGTGAGCCCAAATCGTTGTTTATCCGATAAGTAGATAAATAATTACCATTCAAAACTATCCGGAAGATTGGCCCTCATTTCTGATTAATAGTTGTCTCCTTTAGGCAAATCCCAATTCTCTATATATAAGTTGAAAATACTCACCTTAGTGATAATATTTGTAAACAAACTGTCATTGTTAATAAATTCCTCATGATACTTTATTGTGCCAGTAACCCACCTCTCCCTATACGCTTCTGTCTGGGACTGGTGCTTCTGAGGACGTACTATGTACGCACCTTTACACCTCATATTTTTTGTGATTTATTTTGAAATTCTTACTTGTATGTACTGGACTATGTTACACGTGATCTTACCGATAACTACATGCGTAATAAACAAAAATTCGAGCTGTTATCAAGTGAGTACGATGGTAACCAGGCTAGAACATGTGCTTCTTTCTTTCTTAAATGTTGTTACGTCATGGATTACCTAAGTCAATATCGTGTGGCAATCGGGACTTGGTATAACTTTGTGTGCTGTAAAAGCAGGGTACACCTAATCAAACTTATAAACTTGCTGAATGAATTAACAGTGATTTGTAATGCTACTGACTCTTTACTATTTTGTGTTATTATAGGTATTCTTTGTAGGTTAAACAACTTGAATTACGTTTTAATTGTCATTATCGCATTACTGCTGCGATGCGGAGATATACATAAAAATCCGGGACCACCAAGCTCGCATAACTTAAGATGTTGTCATTTTAATGCTAGGAGCCTTCTGGCTCAGTCTGATGATCAAATGTCATCATATTCTAAGTTAGACGAAGTCTCAACCGTACTTGTAAATGAACATGATTACGATATTATTTGTGTAACAGAAACTTGGCTTAGTTCTGCCATACCAGATGAAAGAGTTAATATAGAAGGGTACTACATTATAAGGAAAGGCAGAGATATTCATGGTGGGGGTGTTGCCATTTATTGTAAGTCATCATTGAATATCACACGCAGATTAGATCT
Organism: Liolophura sinensis; assembly: GCF_032854445.1. NCBI lineage: Eukaryota > Metazoa > Mollusca > Polyplacophora > Chitonida > Chitonidae > Liolophura > Liolophura sinensis. Next base: position 26,840 of record NW_027018370.1, read on the forward strand.
TGAAAATGAAAATGAAATGCTATGGATTACAATTGAATTGTTCAATAGAAGTGTATTAGTTGCTGTATGTTACCGCCCTCCTAACCAATCAACGGAATCACGGGATCTTTTTATTGATAACTTTGATTCTACTCTTACTTCTGTTATATCAGAAAACCCACATGCTTTACTAATATTTGGTGATTTTAACGATCGCTGCACTGATTGGAATAAATACCATGATAAGAGTGAATTAAAAATGAAACTTTTCGACCTTTTGGCTGGAAAAAATTTATTTCAAATACTGAATGAGCCGACAAGATATACGGAAGATAGTGCTTATTTATTAGATCTAATAATCACTGACAATATGAGATATGTAATAGATTACGGAGTGGCTTGTCCCATGGCTAATCTTGACCACTGCACGATCTATTGTAAACTGGATGTTCTTTGCAATGATAAACCTAAATCTTTTAAAAGACATGTATGGGACCTTAAATGTGCTGATATAGACCGTCTACGTAACTTACTGTCTGTCTCACCCTGGGATATATGTGACGTTTTCACTGATATAAGTGACAAAGTGTATGCATGGTCAAATCTTTTTCTGTCATGCAGTAAGGAAACTATCCCAAATAAAGAAATTACCGTGAGACCTCGCGACAAGCCCTGGATGACCAATGATGTGCGATATAAGTTACGAATTCGAAACAGATGCTTTAAAAAGTATAAAAGATCTAAAAATGAAAAAGATAAATTTCGCTTCTATATAGCCAGAAGGGAGGCCAACACAGCCAAAAGAGAGGCTATTCGTCGCTATGCTACACGTCTAAAAACCAAACTATCTGACCCAAATCTAGATACCAAGACTTACTGGTCTTCAATGAAATCAATGTTGGGTTCTAAAGCAAAACCTCCAATACCACCACTACTTGTAAATGGTAAAAATGTGTCCAGTGATATTGATAAGGCCAATGCTTTCGGTGCATTCTTTGCATCACATTCTGACCTTCCATCTCCTGTCCCCGACTTGCCGGACTTCTCCTTCGTTACTACAACTCGTTTAAACAGTATACAAATAACTGAAAAGGAAGTCGGCCAGTGTCTCAGTTCGTTAAATACACAAAAGGCATCAGGTCCGGATGGGATCAGTAATTTTATGTTGCAGAGTGCAGCAGGAAGTATAACACCCTCGCTTACTAAACTATTTAACTCTTCATTACAAAACGGCGTCTTTCCGTCCGCGTGGAAAAGGTGCCGCGTTTGCCCAGTATTTAAAAAAGGTGATCGACATTGTATTTCTAACTACAGACCAGTATGTCTTCATCCATCGATATCCAAAGTATTTGAAAAAGTCGTCTATAAACATTTATATCAATATCTTACGATAAACAATATTCTTATTCCTCACAATGCAGGATTCAAAAGTGGTGATTCAACTATCTGTCAACTAACTAAAATCGTCCATAATATTTATAAAGGTTTAGACAACGGTAATGATATGTGTTTGGTATTCTTGGATGTGAGCAAAGCCTTTGACAAGGTTTGGCACACAGGTTTACTATTTAAGTTGAGGCAGATGGGTATTGGAGGAATGTTACTGGCGTGGATAAATGATTACTTATCTGATCGATCAATCTCTGTTTGCCTCAACGGTAAAGAATCTAGCTCGAATCCTACGTACTCAGGAGTTCCTCAGGGCTCTGTACTTGGTCCTTTGTTGTTTCTTATCTTCATAAATGATATAAATACTAATATTGAATGTGACATAAATATATTTGCTGACGACACATCCTTGTTAGAAGAAATTAAAGATTTACCAGTCTCAGAAACTAGACTGAACCGTGACCTTAGCAAGTTAGCATCGTGGGCAAATCAATGGTGTGTCACATTCAATGCTCTTAAGACAGTTTATTTACTTGTATCATTAAAGGGAAATCCTTCCTATCCCAAACTGTATCTTAATGGCACGGAGGTGAAGAGCGTTCAGTCCCACAAACACCTTGGGATCTTTTTACAACACAATGGGAAATGGGACGAACACATTAGAAACTTAGTTAATAAATGTAACAAAAAACTGAGTATTCTCAACCGATGTAAGAAATGCCTTACCCGAAAATGTTTGAAAACTCTATACTTCAGTCAAATAAGATCTACCATCGAATATGGTGACATCCTGTTTGATAATTGCGGTATAGTGTTGTCTCAAAAACTTGAAACAATTCAGCGAAGAGCTGCTCTTCTCTGTTCTGGGGGCCTACGTCGGACATCGTATAGTAAATTATTAAATGAACTAAGATGGGAACCCGCTTTATGTGAGACGTAGATCCCACAGAATTCTTCTTTTCCCTAAAATTATAAATGGGCTATCGCCTCCTTATTTGAAAAAATTACTACCATGCGGAAATGAAGCTGTCGTCAGTACATACAATCTACGAAATAAGCACAACATCCGTCTTCCCAAAGGTCGTATCCAGTTGTACATGTCGTCATTTATTCCCCAAACAATTAAAGATTGGAATTCAATACGACTCTCTAGAAAAGCTTAAATCCTATCTTAAACCTAGTTTTGTTGACAGCATTACTATTTCCGTACTGTACGATTCTTTTGTAACATTTTCCTCGATACTGTATTGTAGGATGCGGATGGGACTGAGCGCTCTTCACGCAGACTTATTTACCAATGGCCTTTCAGATAACCAGTCTGGTCATAAATGTAATTACAAATGTGAAAATTCTCATCATTTTCTTATTGAATGTCCCGCATATGCCGCTCAAAGGAAGCACATGTTCGACAGGTTTACTAAAACGATTTCTCCAAATGCTCACTTATCTATTTTCCTTCCGCATTGCTCAAAACATATCTCAAATATTTTACTTTTTGGAACAAATGACCTATCTCTTAAAGACAATAAAACCATATTCTGTTCTGTGCACAAATTCGTTCAAGATACTCGAAGATTTATCCATCGTACTCACCAAATAGTTCAAACAAGCTCCTTTTAAGGTACAAAGTGCTAAGACTGAAACCCATTCCTAAATCTGTTTATATAATCGGTACTTAATGCAGTATATGAGTGTGTGCAGTATTGGATGCCTATGTGTATTGTAAATATTGTAAATATTTTATTCTTCACTATCAAGTTTTGATTATATTAATGTATGATGTATATAAGTTTGAGGAGACCCCCTAGTGATCCATGGGTTGTGGGATATCCTCAGTAAACAAATAAAGAATTAAATTAAAAATTAAATTAAATTAATGCTGCTGGTAAGAGGCTAATCCGACGTATTTTGTGGCGAGAAATCGAATGGTGCAAACCGCGTTGCTCTCCGACCAATACTTTTGGCTGTAGCCACAAATGAATAATCAATGATGTCAAGATCACGTGCCCAGCAACGGCTCTTACTCCATGGAAACCAAGGAAATTTGCAATTTTTCAACAGCTGGAGATGCCTGGCCCAATTGCGCATCCTTTGGCACCTTATTGATGTGGGTCAGTGTTCAATTGTACTTTTTACAGCGGATTGTATCAAGTACCTTGTGTTTTTTTATATACAAATGGTGTGGTTTTTCTACATGTAGATAAAGACATTGAGTTTGTCTTCGACTTAGAAGTAAGACATTTGCTGGGTGAGTTAAATGGGCTTGGCCCAAAGATTTGACGTCGTCTGGGCTACCGAAGGGCACATAACTTATAATGAAAAGTTGAATATAGTAATGACCAGTCGCGATTGTACATAGCTAATGTAGCCGATTTCAATTCGCAAAAAGACCAGGCAAAAATCCAAAAGTAGAAAAACTGTTCCAATGCTGCTGGTAAGAGGCTAATCCGACGTATTTTGTGACGAGAAATCGAATGGTGCAAACCGCGTTGCTCTCCAACCAATACTTTTGGCTGTAGCCACAAATGAATAATCAATGATGTCAAGATCACGTGCCCAGCAACGGCTCTTACTCCATGGAAACAAAGGAAATTTGCAATTTTTCAACAGCTGGAGATGCCTGGCCCAATTGCGCATCCTTTGGCACCTTATTGATGTGGGTCAGTGTTCAATTGTACTTTTTACAGCGGATTGTATCAAGTACCTTGTGTTTTTTTTATATACAAATGGTGTGGTTTTTCTACATTTAGATAAAGACATTGAGTTTGTCTTCGACTTAGAAGTAAGACATTTGCTGGGTGAGTTAAATGGGCTTGGCCCAAAGATTTGACGTCGTCTGGGCTACCGAAGGGCACATAACTTATAATGAAAAGTTGAATATAGTAATGACCAGTCGCGATTGTACATAGTTAATGTAGCCGATTTCAATTAGCAAAAAGACCAGGCAAAAATCCAAAAGTAGAAAAACTGTTCCAATGCTGCTGGTAAGAGGCTAATCCGACGTATTTTGTGACGAGAAATCGAATGGTGCAAACCGCGTTGCTCTCCGACCAATACTTTTGGCTGTAGCCACAAATGAATAATCAATGATGTCAAGATCACGTGCCCAGCAACGGCTCTTACTCCATGGAAACCAAGGAAATTTGCAATTTTTCAACAGCTGGAGATGCCTGGCCCAATTGCGCATCCTTTGGCACCTTATTGATGTGGGTCAGTGTTCAATTGTGCTTTTTACAGCGGATTGTATCAAGTACCTTGTGTTTTTTTTATATACAAATGGTGTGGTTTTTTCTACATGTAGATAAAGACATTGAGTTTGTCTTCGACTTAGAAGTAAGACATTTGCTGGGTGAGTTAAATGGGCTTGGCCCAAAGATTTGACGTCGTCTGGGCTACCGAAGGGCACATAACTTATAATGAAAAGTTGAATATAGTAATGACCAGTCGCGATTGTACATAGTTAATGTACCCGATTTCAATTCGCTAAAAGACCAGGCAAAAATCCAAAAGTAGAAAAACTGTTCCAATGCTGCTGGTAAGAGGCTAATCCGACGTATTTTGTGACGAGAAATCGAATGGTGCAAACCGCGTTGCTCTCCGACCAATACTTTTGGCTGTAGCCACAAATGAGTAATCAATGATGTCAAGATCACGTGCCCAGCAACGGCTCTTACTCCATGGAAACCAAGGAAATTTGCAATTTTTCAACAGCTGGAGATGCCTGGCCCAATTGCGCATCCTTTGGCACCTTATTGATGTGGGTCAGTGTTCAATTGTACTTTTTACAGCGGATTGTATCAAGTACCTTGTGTTTTTTTTATATACAAATGGTGTGGTTTTTCTACATGTAGATAAAGACATTGAGTTTGTCTTCCACTTAGAAGTAAGACATTTGCTGGGTGAGTTAAATGGGCTTGGCCCAAAGATTTGACGTCGTCTGGGCTACGAAGGGCACATAACTTATAATGAAATGTTGAATATAGTAATGACCAGTCGCGATTGTACATAGTTAATGTAGCCGATTTCAATTAGCAAAATGACCAGGCAAAAATCCAAAAGTGGAAAAACTGTTCCAGTGCTGCTGGTAAGAGGCTAATCCGACGTATTTTGTGAGGAGAAATCGAATGGTGCAAACCGCGTTGCTCTCCGACAATACTTTTGGCTGTAGCCACAAATGAATAATCAATGATGTCAAGATCACGTGCCCAGCAACGGCTCTTACTCCATGGAAACCAAGAAAATTTGCAATTTTTCAACAGCTGGAGATGCCTGGCCCAATTGCGCATCCTTTGGCACCTTATTGATGTGGGTCAGTGTTCAATTGTACTTTTTACAGCGGATTGTATCAAGTACCTTGTGTTTTTTTTTATATACAAATGGGTGTGGTTTTTCTACATGTAGATAAAGACATTGAGTTTGGTCTTCGACTTAGAAGTAAGACATTTGCTGGGTGAGTTAAATGGGCTTGGCCCAAAGATTTGACGGTCGTCTGGGCTACCGAAGGGCACATAACTTATAATGAAAAAGTTGAATATAGTAATGACCAGTCGCGATTGTACATAGTTAATGTAGCCGATTTCAATTCGCAAAAGACCAGGCAAAAATCCAAAAGTAGGAAAAAACTGGTTCCAATGCTGCTGGTAAGAGGCTAATCCGACGTATTTTGTGACGAGAAATCGAATGGTGCAAACCGCGTTGCTCTCCGACCAATACTTTTGGCTGTAACCACAAATGAATAATCAATGATGTCAAGATCACGTGCCCAGCAACGCTCTTACTCCATGGAAACCAAGGAAATTTGCAAGTTTTCAACAGCTGGAGATGCCTGGCCCAATTGCGCATCCTTTGCACCTTATTGATGTGGGTCAGTGTTCAATTGTACTTTTTACAGCGGGTTGTATTAAGTACCTTGTGTTTTTTTACATACAAATGGTGTGGTTTTTCTACATGTAGATAAAGACATTGAGTTTGTCTTCGACTTAGAAGTAAGACATCTGCTGGGTGAGTTAAATGGGCTTGGCCCAAAGATTTGACGTCGCTGGGCTACCGAAGGGCACATAACTTATAATGAAATGTTGAAATATAGTAATGACCAGTCGCGATTGTACATAGTTAATGTAGCCGATTTCAATTAGCAAAAAGACCAGGCAAAAATCCAAAAGTGGAAAAACTGTTCCAATGCTGCTGGTAAGAGGCCTAATCCGACGTATTTTGTGACGAGAAATCGAATGGTGCAAACCGCGTTGCTCTGCGACCAATACTTTTGGCTGTAGCCACAAATGAGTAATCAATGATGTCAAGATCACGTGCCCAGCAACGGCTCTTACTCCATGGAAACCAAGGAAATTTGCAATTTTTAAACAGCTGCAGATGCCTGGCCCAATTGCGCATCCTTTGGCACCTTATTGATGTGGGTCAGTGTTCAATTGTACTTTTTACAGCGGATTGTATCAAGTACCTTTTGTTTTTTTTATATACAATGGTGTGGTTTTTCTACATGTAGATTAAAGACATTGAGTTTGTCTTCGATTTAGAAGTAAGACATTTGCTGGGTGAGTTAAATGGCTTGGCCCAAAGATTTGACGTCGTCTGGGCTACCGAAGGGCACATAACTTATAATGAAAAGTTGAATATAGTAATGACCAGTCGCGATTGTACATAGTTAATGTAGCCGATTTCAATTAGCAAAAAGACCAGGCAAAAATCCAAAAGTAGAAAAACTGTTCAATGCTGCTGGTAAGAGGCTAATCCGACGTATTTTGTGACGAGAAATCGAATGGTGCAAACCGCGTTGCTCTCCGACCAATACTTTTGGCTGTAGGCCCACAAATGAATAATCAATGATGTCAAGATCACGTGCCCAGCAACGGCTCTTACTCCATGGAAACCAAGGAAATTTGCAATTTTTCAACAGCTGGAGATGCCTGGCCCAATTGCGCATCCTTTGGCACCTTATTGATGTGGGTCAGTGTTCAATTGTACTTTTTACAGCGGATTGTATCAAGTACCTTGTGTTTTTTTATATATACAAATGGTGTGGTTTTTCTACATGTAGATAAAGACATTGAGTTTGGTCTTCGACTTAGAAGTAAGACATTTGCTGGGTGAGTTAAATGGGCTTGGCCCAAAGATTTGACGTCGTCTGGGCTTACGAAGGGCACATAACTTATAATGAAATGTTGAATATAGTAATGACCAGTCGCGATTGTACATAGTTAATGTAGCCGATTTCAATAAGTAAAATGACCAGGCAAAATCCAAAAGTGGAAAAACTGTTCCAATGCTGCTGGTAAGAGGCTAATCCGACGTATTTTGTGACGAGAAATCGAATGGTGCAAACCGCGTTGCTCTCCGACCAATACTTTTGGCTGTAGCCACAAATGAATAATCAATGATGTCAAGATCCACGTGCCCAGCAAACGGCTCTTACTCCATGGAAACCAAGGAAATTTGCCAATTTTCAACAGCTGGAGATGCCTGGCCC
>NW_027018371.1:0-34477 GCF_032854445.1 Liolophura sinensis
TCTTACTTCTAAGTCCAAGACAATCTCAATGTCTTTATCTACGTGTAGAAAAAACCATACCATTTGTACATAAAAGACACAAGGTACTTGATACAGTCTGCTGTAAAAAGTACAACTGACCACAGACCCACATGAATAAGGTGCCAAAAGATGCGGAATTGAGCCAGGTGTCGGCAGCTGTTGACAAATTGCAAATTTCCCTGGTTTCCATGGAGTAAGAGCCGTTGTTGGGCACGTGATTATGACATAAATGATCATTGTCAATTGTCGCTACAGCCAAAAGTATTGGTCGGAGAGCAACGCGGATTGCACCATTCGATTCTCGTCACAAAATACGTCGGATTAGCCTCGTACTAGTAGCACTGGAACAGTTTTTCCACTTTTGCATTTTTGCCTGGTCTTTTTGTTAATTGAAACCGGCTACACTGTACTCTGTACAATCGCGACTGGTCATTACTATATTCAACTTTTGACTATAAGTTATGTGCCCTTCGGTAGCCCAGAAGACCTGAAATCTTTGGGCTAAGCCCATTTAACTCACCCAGCAATTGTCTTACTTCTAAGTCCAAGACAATCTCAATGTCTTTATCTACGTGTAGAAAAACCACACCATTTGTACATAAAAAACACAAGGTACTTGATACAGTCTGCTGTAAAAAGTACAACTAAACACTGACCCACATTTATAAGGTGCCAAAAGATGCGGAATTGGGCCAGGCATCGGCAGCTGTTAAAAAATTGCAAATATCCCTGGTTTCCATGGAGTAAGAGCCGTTGCTGGGCACGTGATTATGACATCAATGATCATTGAATTGTCGCCACAGCCAAAAGTATTGGTCGGAGAGCAACGCGGTTTGCACCATTCGATTTCTCGTCACAAAATACGTCGGATTAGCCTCTTACCAGCAGCACTGGAACAGTTTTTCCACTTTTGCATTTTTGCCTGGTCTTTTTGTTAATTGAAACCGGCTACACTGTACTCTGTACAATCGCGACTGGTCATTACTATATTCAACTTTTGACTATAAGTTATGTGCCCTTCGGTAGCCCAGAAGACGTCAAATCTTTGGGCTAAGCCCATTTAACTCACCCAGCAATTGCCTTACTTCTAAGTCCAAGACAATCTCAATGTCTTTATCTACGTGTAGAAAAACCATACCATTTGTACATGAAAAACACAAGGTACTTGATACAGTCTGCTGTAAAAAGTACAACTGAACACTGACCCACTTCAGTAAGGTGCCAAAAGATGCGGAGTTGAGCCAGGCATCGGCAGCTGTTGAAAAATTGCAAATTTCCCTGGTTTCCATGGAGTAAGAGCCGTTGCTACGCACTTTATTATGACATAAATGATCATTCAATTGTCGCTACAGCCAAAAGTATTGGTCGGAGAGCAACGCGGATTCCACCATTCGATTTCTCGTCACAAAATACGTCGGATTAGCCTCTTACTAGCAGCACTGGAACAGTTTTTCCACTTTTGCATTTTTGCCTGGTCTTTTTGTTAATTGAAACCGGCTACACTGTACTCTGTACAATCGCGACTGGTCATTACTATATTCAACTTTTGACTATAAGTTATGTGCCCTTCGGTAGCCCAGAAGACCTGAAATCTTTGGGCTAAGCCCATTTAACTCACCCAGCAATTGCCTTACTTCTAAGTGCAAGACAATCTCAATGTCTTTATCCACGTGTAGAAAAACCACACCATTTGTACATGAAAAACACAAGGTACTTGATACAGTCTGCTGTAAAAAGTACAACTGACCACAGAACCACATGAATAAGGTGCCAAAAGATGCGGAATTGAGCCAGGCATCGGCAGCTGTTGACAAATTGCAAATTTCCCTTGTTTCCATGGAGTAAGAGCCGTTGCTACGCACTTTATTATGACATAAATGATCATTCAATTGTCGCTACAGCCAAAAGAATTGGTCGGAGAGCAACGCGGATTGCACCATTGGATTTCTCGTCACAAAATACGTCGGATTAGCCTCTTACTAGTAGCACTGGAACAGTTTTTCCACTTTTGCATTTTTACCTGGTCTTTTTGTTAATTGAATTCGGCTACACTGTACTCTGTACAATCGCGACTGGTCATTACTATATTCAACTTTTGACTATAAGTTATGTGCCCTTCGGTAGCCCAGAAGACGTCAAATCTTTGGGCCAAGCCCATTTAACTCACCCAGCAATTGTCTTACTTCTAAGTCCAAGACAATCTCAATGTCTTTATCTACGTGTAGAAAAACCATACCATTTGTACATAAAAGACACAAGGTACTTGATACAGTCTGCTGTAAAAAGTACAACTGACCACAGACCCACATGAATAAGGTGCCAAAAGATGCGGAATTGAGCCAGGTGTCGGCAGCTGTTGAAAAATTGCAAATTTCCCTGGTTTCCATGGAGTAAGAGCCGTTGTTGGGCACGTGATTATGACATAAATGATCATTCAATTGTCGCTACAGCCAAAAGTATTGGTCGGAGAGCAACGCGGATTGCACCATTCGATTTCTCGTCACAAAATACGTCGGATTAGCCTCGTACTAGTAGCACTGGAACAGTTTTTCCACTTTTGCATTTTTGCCTGGTCTTTTTGTTAATTGAAACCGGCTACACTGTACTCTGTACAATCGCGACTGGTCATTACTATATTCAACTTTTGACTATAAGTTATGTGCCCTTCGGTAGCCCAGAAGACCTGAAATCTTTGGGCTAAGCCCATTTAACTCACCCAGCAATTGTCTTACTTCTAAGTCCAAGACAATCTCAATGTCTTTATCTACGTGTAGAAAAACCACACCATTTGTACATAAAAAACACAAGGTACTTGATACAGTCTGCTGTAAAAAGTACAACTAAACACTGACCCACATTTATAAGGTGCCAAAAGATGCGGAATTGGGCCAGGCATCGGCAGCTGTTAAAAAATTGCAAATATCCCTGGTTTCCATGGAGTAAGAGCCGTTGCTGGGCACGTGATTATGACATCAATGATCATTGAATTGTCGCCACAGCCAAAAGTATTGGTCGGAGAGCAACGCGGTTTGCACCATTCGATTTCTCGTCACAAAATACGTCGGATTAGCCTCTTACCAGCAGCACTGGAACAGTTTTTCCACTTTTGCATTTTTGCCTGGTCTTTTTGTTAATTGAAACCGGCTACACTGTACTCTGTACAATCGCGACTGGTCATTACTATATTCAACTTTTGACTATAAGTTATGTGCCCTTCGGTAGCCCAGAAGACGTCAAATCTTTGGGCTAAGCCCATTTAACTCACCCAGCAATTGCCTTACTTCTAAGTCCAAGACAATCTCAATGTCTTTATCTACGTGTAGAAAAACCACACCATTTGTACGTGAAAAACACAAGGTACTTGATACAGTCTGCTGTAAAAAGTACAACTGAACACTGACCCACTTCAGTAAGGTGCCAAAAGATGCGGAATTGAGCCAGGCATCGGCAGCTGTTGAAAAATTGCAAATTTCCCTGGTTTCCATGGAGTAAGAGCCGTTGCTGGGCACGTGATTATGGCATAAATGATCATTCAATTGTCGCTACAGCCAAAAGTATTGGTCGGAGAAGAACGCAGATTGCACCATTCGATTTATCGTCACAAAATACGTCGTATTAGCCTCTTACTAGTAGCACTGGAACAGTTTTTCCACTTTTGCATTTTTGCCTGGTCTTTTTGTTAATTGAAATCGGCTACACTGTACTCTGTACAATCGCGACTGGTCAATACTATATTCAACTTTTGACTATAAGTTATATGCCCTTCGGTCGCCCAGAAGACGTCAAATCTTTGGGCTAAGCCCATTTAACTCACCCAGCAATTGTCTTACTTCTAAGTCCAAGACAATCTCAATGTCTTTATCTACGTGTAGAAAAACCATACCATTTGTACATGAAAAACACAAGGTACTTGATACAGTCTGCTGTAAAAAGTACAACTGAACACTGACCCACTTCAGTAAGGTGCCAAAAGATGCGGAGTTGAGCCAGGCATCGGCAGCTGTTGAAAAATTGCAAATTTCCCTGGTTTCCATGGAGTAAGAGCCGTTGCTACGCACTTTATTATGACATAAATGATCATTCAATTGTCGCTACAGCCAAAAGTATTGGTCGGAGAGCACCGCGGATTCCACCATTCGATTTCTCGTCACAAAATACGTCGGATTAGCCTCTTACTAGCAGCACTGGAACAGTTTTTCCACTTTTGCATTTTTGCCTGGTCTTTTTGTTAATTGAAACCGGCTACACTGTACTCTGTACAATCGCGACTGGTCATTACTATATTCAACTTTTGACTATAAGTTATGTGCCCTTCGGTAGCCCAGAAGACCTGAAATCTTTGGGCTAAGCCCATTTAACTCACCCAGCAATTGCCTTACTTCTAAGTGCAAGACAATCTCAATGTCTTTATCCACGTGTAGAAAAACCACACCATTTGTACATGAAAAACACAAGGTACTTGATACAGTCTGCTGTAAAAAGTACAACTGACCACAGAACCACATGAATAAGGTGCCAAAAGATGCGGAATTGAGCCAGGCATCGGCAGCTGTTGACAAATTGCAAATTTCCCTTGTTTCCATGGAGTAAGAGCCGTTGCTACGCACTTTATTATGACATAAATGATCATTCAATTGTCGCTACAGCCAAAAGAATTGGTCGGAGAGCAACGCGGATTGCACCATTGGATTTCTCGTCACAAAATACGTCGGATTAGCCTCTTACTAGTAGCACTGGAACAGTTTTTCCACTTTTGCATTTTTACCTGGTCTTTTTGTTAATTGAATTCGGCTACACTGTACTCTGTACAATCGCGACTGGTCATTACTATATTCAACTTTTGACTATAAGTTATGTGCCCTTCGGTAGCCCAGAAGACGTCAAATCTTTGGGCTAAGCCCATTTAACTCACCCAGCAATTGTCTTACTTCTAAGTCCAAGACAATCTCAATGTCTTTATCTACGTGTAGAAAAACCATACCATTTGTACATAAAAGACACAAGGTACTTGATACAGTCTGCTGTAAAAAGTACAACTGACCACAGACCCACATGAATAAGGTGCCAAAAGATGCGGAATTGAGCCAGGTGTCGGCAGCTGTTGAAAAATTGCAAATTTCCCTGGTTTCCATGGAGTAAGAGCCGTTGCTGGGTACGTGATTATGACATCAATGATCATTCAATTGTCACTACAGCCAAAAGTATTGGTCGGAGAGCAACGCGGTTTGCACCATTCGATTTGTCGTCACAAAATACGTCGGATTAGCCTCTTACCAGCAGCACTGGAACAATTTTTCCAATTTTGCATTTTTGCCTGGTCTTTTTGTTAATTGAAATCGGCTACACTGTACTCTGTACAATCGCGACTGGTCATTACTATATTTAACTTTTGACGATAAGTTATGTGCCCTTCGGTAGCCAAGAAGACGTCAAATCTTTGGGCCAAGCCCATTTAACTCAACCAGCAATTGCCTTACTTCTAAGTCCAAGACAATCTCAATGTCTTTATCTACGTGTAGAAAAACCACACCATTTGTACATGAAAAACACAAGGTACTTGATACAGTCTGCTGTAAAAAGTACAACTGAACACTGACCCACTTCAGTAAGGTGCCAAAAGATGCGGAATTGAGCCAGACATCGGCAGCTGTTGAAAAATTGCAAATTTCCCTTGTTTCCATGGAGTAAGAGCCGTTGCTGGGCACGTGATTATGACATCAATGATTATTGAATTGGCGCCACAGCCAAAAGTATTGGTCGGAGAGCAACGCGGTTTGCACCATTCGATTTCTCGTCAAAAAATACGTCGGATTAGCCTCTTACCAGCAGCACTGGAACAGTTTTTCCACTTTTGCATTTTTGCCTGGTCTTTTTGTTAATTGAAATCGGCTACACTGTACTCTGTACAATCGCGACTGGTCATTACTATATTCAACTTTTGACTATAAGTTATGTGCCCTTTGGTAGCCCAGAAGACCTAAAATCTTTGGGCTAAGCCCATTTAACTCACCCAGCAATTGTCTTACTTCTAAGTCCTACACAATCTCAATGTCTTTATCTACGTGTAGAAAAACCACACCATTTGTACATAAAAAACACAAGGTACTTGATACAGTCTGCTGTAAAAAGTACAACTCACCACAGGCCCACATGAATAAGGTGCCAAAAGATGCGGAATTGAGCCAGGCATCGGCAGCTGTTGACAAATTGCAAATTTCCCTGGTTCCATGGAGTAAGAGCCGTTGCTGGGCACGTGATTATGACATCAATGATTATTGAATTGGCGCCACAGCCAAAAGTATTGGTCGGAGAGCAACGCGGTTTGCACCATTCGATTTCTCGTCACAAAATACGTCGGATTAGCCTCTTACCAGCAGCACTGGAACAGTTTTTCCACTTTTGCATTTTTGCCTGGTCTTTTTGTTAATTGAAATCGGCTACACTGTAGTCTGTACAATCGCGACTGGTCATTACTATATTCAACTTTTGACTATAAGTTATGTGCCCTTCGGTAGCCCAGAAGACGTCAAATCTTTGGGCTAAGCCCATTTAACTCACCCAGCAATTGCTTTACTTCTAAGTCCAAGAAAATCTCAATGTCTTTATCTACGTGTAGAAAAACCACACCATTTGTACATGAAAAACACAAGGTACTTGATACAGTCTGCTGTAAAAAGTACAACCTGAACACTGACCCACTTCAGTAAGGTGCCAAAAGATTTGGAATTGAGCCAGACATCGGCAGCTGTTGACAAATTGCAAATATCCCTGGTTTCCATGGAGTAAGAGCCGTTGCTACGCACGTGATTATGGCATAAATGATCATTGAATTGTCGCTACAGCCAAAAGTATTGGTCGGAGAGCAACGCGGTTTGCACCTTTCGATTTTTCGTCACAAAATACGTCGGATTAGCCTCTTACTAGTAGCACTGGAACAGTTTTTCCACTTTTGCATTTTTGCCTGGTCTTTTTGTTAATTGAAACCGGCTACACTGTACTCTGTACAATCGCGACTGGTCATTAATATATTTAACTTTTGACGATAAGTTATGTGCCCTTCGGTAGCCAAGAAGACGTCAAATCTTTGGGCTAAGCCCATTTAAGTCACCCAGCAATTGCCTTACTTCTAAGTCCAAGACAATCTCAATGTCTTTATCTACGTGTAGAAAAACCACACCATTTGTATGTGAAAAACACAAGGTACTTGATACAGTCTGCTGTAAAAAGTACAACTGAACACTGACCCACTTCAGTAAGGTGCCAAAAGATGCGGAATTGAGCCAGACATCGGCAGCTGTTGAAAAATTGCAAATTTCCCTGGTTTCCATGGAGTAAGAGCCGTTGCTGGGCACGTGAATATGGCATAAATGATCATTCAATTGTCACTACAGCCAAAAGTATTGGTCGGAGAGCAACGCGGTTTGCACCATTCGATTTCTCGTCACAAAATACGTCGGATTAGCCTCTTACCAGCAGCACTGGAACAGTTTTTCCACTTTTGCATTTTTGCCTGGTCTTTTTGTTAATTGAAATCGGCTACACTGTACTCTGTACAATCGCGACTGGTCATTACTATATTCAACTTTTGACTATAAGTTATGTGCCCTTCGGTAGCCCAGAAGACCTGAAATCTTTGGGCTAAGCCCATTTAACTCACCCAGCAATTGTCTTACTTCTAAGTCCAAGACAATCTCAATGTCTTTATCTACGTGTAGAAAAACCAGACCATTTGTACGTGAAAAACACAAGGTACTTGATACAGTCTGCTGTAAAAAGTACAACTAAACACTGACCCACATTTATAAGGTGCCAAAAGATGCGGAATTGGAACAGGCATCGGCAGCTGTTAAAAAATTGCAAATATCCCTGGTTTCCATGGAGTAAGAGCCGTTGCTGGGCACGTGATTATGACATCAATGATTATTGAATTGGCGCCACAGCCAAAAGTATTGGTCGGAGAGCAACGCGGTTTGCACCATTCGATTTCTCGTCACAAAATACGTCGGATTAGCCTCTTACCAGCAGCACTGGAACAGTTTTTCCACTTTTGCATTTTTGCCTGGTCTTTTTGTTAATTGAAATCGGCTACACTGTAGTCTGTACAATCGCGACTGGTCATTACTATATTCAACTTTTGACTATAAGTTATGTGCCCTTCGGTAGCCCAGAAGACCTAAAATCTTTGGGCTAAGCCCATTTAACTCACCCAGCAATTGTCTTACTTCTAAGTCCTACACAATCTCAATGTCTTTATCTACGTGTAGAAAAACCACACCATTTGTACATAAAAAACACAAGGTACTTGATACAGTCTGCTGTAAAAAGTACAACTGACCACAGGCCCACATGAATAAGGTGCCAAAAGATGCGGAGTTGAGCCAGGCATCGGCAGCTGTTGAAAAATTGCAAATTTCCCTGGTTTCCATGGAGTAAGAGCCGTTGCTGGGCACGTGACTAAGATATAAATGATCATTCAATTGTCACTACAGCCAAAAGTATTGGTCGGAGAGCAACGCGGTTTGCACCATTCGATTTCTCGTCACAAAATACGTCGGATTAGCCTCTTACCAGCAGCAACTGGAACAGTTTTTCCACTTTTGCATTTTTACCTGGTCTTTTTGATAATTGAAATCGGCTACACTGTACTCTGTACAATCGCGACTGGTCATTACTATATTCAACTTTTGACTATAAGTTATGTGCCCTTCAGTAGCCCAGAAGACGTCAAATCTTTGGGCTAAGCCCATTTAACTCACCCAGCAATTGTCTTACTTCTAAGTCCAAGACAATCTCAATGTCTTTATCTACGTGTAGAAAAACCATACCATTTGTACATAAAAAACACAAGGTACTTGATACAGTCTGCTGTAAAAAGTACAACTGACCTCAGACCCACATGAATAAGGTGCCAAAAGATGCGGAATTGAGCCAGGTATCGGCAGCTGTTGAAAAATTGCAAATTTCCCTGGTTTCCATGGAGTAAGAGCCGTTGCTGGGCACGTGATTATGACATAAATGATCATTCAATTGTCACTACAGCCAAAAGTATTGGTCGGAGAGCAACGCGGTTTGCACCATTCGATTTGTCGTCACAAAATACGTCGGATTAGCCTCTTACCAGCAGCACTGGAACAATTTTCCACTTTTGCATTTTTGCCTGGTCTTTTTGTTAATTGAAACCGGCTACACTGTACTCTGTACAATCGCGACTGGTCATTACTATATTTAACTTTTGACGATAAGTTATGTGCCCTTCGGTAGCCAAGAAGACGTCAAATCTTTGGGCTAAGCCCATTTAACTCAACCAGCAATTGCCTTACTTCTAAGTCCCAAGACAATCTCAATGTCTTTATCTTCGTGTAGAAAAACCACACCATTTGTACGTGAAAAACACAAGGTACTTGATACAGTCTGCTGTAAAAAGTACAACTGAACACTGATTCACTTCAGTAAGGTGCCAAAAGATGCGGAATTGAGCCAGGCATCGGCAGCTGTTGACAAATTGCAAATTTCCCTGGTTTCCATGGAGTAAGAGCCGTTGCTGGGCACGTGATTATGACATCAATGATTATTGAATTGGCGCCACAGCCAAAAGTATTGGTCGGAGAGCAACGCGGTTTGCACCATTCGATTTCTCGTCACAAAATACGTCGGATTAGCCTCTTACCAGCAGCACTGGAACAGTTTTTCCACTTTTGCATTTTTGCCTGGTCTTTTTGTTAATTGAAATCGGCTACACTGTACTCTGTACAATCGCGACTGGTCATTACTATATTCAACTTTTGACTATAAGTTATGTGCCCTTCGGTAGCCCAGAAGACCTAAAATCTTTGGCTAAGCCCATTTAACTCACCCAGCAATTGTCTTACTTCTAAGTCCTACACAATCTCAATGTCTTTATCTACGTGTAGAAAAACCACACCATTTGTACATAAAAAACACAAGGTACTTGATACAGTCTGCTGTAAAAAGTACAACTCACCACAGGCCCACATGAATAAGGTGCCAAAAGATGCGGAATTGAGCCAGGCATCGGCAGCTGTTGACAAATTGCAAATTTCCCTGGTTTCCATGGAGTAAGAGCCGTTGTTGGGCACGTGATTATGACATAAATGATCATTCAATTGTCGCTACAGCCAAAAGTATTGGTCGGAGAGCAACGCGGATTGCACCATTCGATTTCTCGTCACAAAATACGTCGGATTAGCCTCGTACTAGTAGCACTGGAACAGTTTTTTCCAATTTTGCATTTTTGCCTGGTCTTTTTGTTAATTGAAACCGGCTACACTGTACTCTGTACAATCGCGACTGGTCATTACTATATTCAACTTTGACTATAAGTTATGTGCCCTTCGGTAGCCCAGAAGACCTGAAATCTTTGGGCTAAGCCCATTTAACTCACCCAGCAATTGTCTTACTTCTAAGTCCAAGACAATCTCAATGTCTTTATCTACGTGTAGAAAAACCAGACCATTTGTACATAAAAAAACACAAGGTACTTGATACAGTCTGCTGTAAAAAGTACAACTAAACACTGACCCACATTTATAAGGTGCCAAAAGATGCGGAATTGGGCCAGGCATCGGCAGCTGTTAAAAAATTGCAAATATCCCTGGTTTCCATGGAGTAAGAGCCGTTGCTGGGCACGTGATTATGACATCAATGATCATTGAATTGTCGCCACAGCCAAAAGTATTGGTCGGAGAGCAACGCGGTTTGCACTATTCGATTTCTCGTCACAAAATACGTCGGATTAGCCTCTTACCAGCAGCACTGGAACAGTTTTTCCACTTTTGCATTTTTGCCTGGTCTTTTTGTTAATTGAAACCGGCTACACTGTACTCTGTACAATCGCGACTGGTCATTACTATATTCAACTTTTGACTATAAGTTATGTGCCCTTCGGTAGCCCAGAAGACCTCAAATCTTTGGGCTAAGCCCATTTAACTCACCCAGCAATTGCCTTACTTCTAAGTCCAAGACAATCTCAATGTCTTTATCTACGTGTAGAAAAACCACACCATTTGTACGTGAAAAACACAAGGTACTTGATACAGTCTGCTGTAAAAAGTACAACTGAACACTGACCCACTTCAGTAAGGTGCCAAAAGATGCGGAATTGAGCCAGGCATCGGCAGCTGTTGAAAAATTGCAAATTTCCCTGGTTTCCATGGAGTAAGAGCCGTTGCTGGGCACGTGATTATGGCATAAATGATCATTCAATTGTCACTACAGCCAAAAGTATTGGTCGGAGAGCAACGCGGTTTGCACCATTCGATTTCTCGTCACAAAATACGTCGGATTAGCCTCTTACTAGTAGCACTGGAACAGTTTTTCCACTTTTGCATTTTTGCCTGGTCTTTTTGTTAATTGAAACCGGCTACACTGTACTCTGTACAATCGCGACTGGTCATTACTATATTCAACTTTTGACTATAAGTTATGTGCCCTTCGGTAGCCCAGAAGACCTGAAATCTTTGGGCTAAGCCCATTTAACTCACCCAGCAATTGTCTTACTTCTAAGTCCAAGACAATCTCAATGTCTTTATCTACGTGTAGAAAAACCAGACCATTTGTACATAAAAAACACAAGGTACTTGATACAGTCTGCTGTAAAAAGTACAACTAAACACTGACCCACATTTATAAGGTGCCAAAAGATGCGGAATTGGGCCAGGCATCGGCAGCTGTTAAAAAATTGCAAATATCCCTGGTTTCCATGGAGTAAGAGCCGTTGCTGGGCACGTGATTATGACATCAATGATCATTGAATTGTCGCCACAGCCAAAAGTATTGGTCGGAGAGCAACGCGGTTTGCACCATTCGATTTCTCGTCACAAAATACGTCGGATTAGCCTCTTACCAGCAGCACTGGAACAGTTTTTCCACTTTTGCATTTTTGCCTGGTCTTTTTGTTAATTGAAACCGGCTACACTGTACTCTGTACAATCGCGACTGGTCATTACTATATTCAACTTTTGACTATAAGTTATGTGCCCTTCGGTAGCCCAGAAGACCTAAAATCTTTGGGCTAAGCCCATTTAACTCACCCAGCAATTGCCTTACTTCTAAATCCAAGACAATCTCAATGTCTTTATCTACGTGTAGAAAAACCACACCATTTGTACGTGAAAAACACAAGGTACTTGATACAGTCTGCTGTAAAAAGTACAACTGAACACTGACCCACTTCAGTAAGGTGCCAAAAGATGCGGAATTGAGCCAGGCATCGGCAGCTGTTGAAAAATTGCAAATTTCCCTGGTTTCCATGGAGTAAGAGCCGTTGCTGGGCACGTGATTATGGCATAAATGATCATTCAATTGTCACTACAGCCAAAAGTATTGGTCGGAGAGCAACGCGGTTTGCACCATTCGATTTCTCGTCACAAAATACGTCGGATTAGCCTCTTACTAGTAGCACTGGAACAGTTTTTCCACTTTTGCATTTTTGCCTGGTCTTTTTGTTAATTGAAACCGGCTACACTGTACTCTGTACAATCGCGACTGGTCATTACTATATTCAACTTTTGACTATAAGTTATGTGCCCTTCGGTAGCCCAGAAGACGTCAAATCTTTGGGCTAAGCCCATTTAACTCACCCAGCAATTGCCTTACTTCTAAGTCCAAGAAAATCTCAATGTCTTTATCTACGTGTAGAAAAACCACACCATTTTTACATGAAAAACACAAGGTACTTGATACAGTCTGCTGTAAAAAGTACAACTGAACACTGACCCACTTCAGTAAGGTGCCAAAAGATTTGGAATTGAGCCAGGCATCGGCAGCTGTTGACAAATTGCAAATATCCCTGGTTTCCATGGAGTAAGAGCCGTTGCTACGCACGTGATTATGGCATAAATGATCATTGAATTGTCGCTACAGCCAAAAGTATTGGTCGGAGAGCAACGCGGTTTGCACCTTTCGATTTTTCGTCACAAAATACGTCGGATTAGCCTCTTACTAGTAGCACTGGAACAGTTTTTCCACTTTTGCATTTTTGCCTGGTCTTTTTGTTAATTGAAACCGGCTACACTGTACTCTGTACAATCGCGACTGGTCATTAATATATTTAACTTTTGACGATAAGTTATGTGCCCTTCGGTAGCCAAGAAGACGTCAAATCTTTGGGCTAAGCCCATTTAAGTCACCCAGCAATTGCCTTACTTCTAAGTCCAAGACAATCTCAATGTCTTTATCTACGTGTAGAAAAACCACACCATTTGTATGTGAAAAACACAAGGTACTTGATACAGTCTGCTGTAAAAAGTACAACTGAACACTGACCCACTTCAGTAAGGTGCCAAAAGATGCGGAATTGAGCCAGACATCGGCAGCTGTTGAAAAATTGCAAATTTCCCTTGTTTCCATGGAGTAAGAGCCGTTGCTGGGCACGTGAATATGGCATAAATGATCATTCAATTGTCACTACAGCCAAAAGTATTGGTCGGAGAGCAACGCGGTTTGCACCATTCGATTTCTCGTCACAAAATACGTCGGATTAGCCTCTTACCAGCAGCACTGGAACAGTTTTTCCACTTTTGCATTTTTGCCTGGTCTTTTTGTTAATTGAAATCGGCTACACTGTACTCTGTACAATCGCGACTGGTCATTACTATATTCAACTTTTGACTATAAGTTATGTGCCCTTCGGTAGCCCAGAAGACCTGAAATCTTTGGGCTAAGCCCATTTAACTCACCCAGCAATTGTCTTACTTCTAAGTCCAAGACAATCTCAATGTCTTTATCTACGTGTAGAAAAACCAGACCATTTGTACGTGAAAAACACAAGGTACTTGATACAGTCTGCTGTAAAAAGTACAACTGAACACTGACCCACATTTATAAGGTGCCAAAAGATGCGGAATTGGAACAGGCATCGGCAGCTGTTAAAAAATTGCAAATATCCCTGGTTTCCATGGAGTAAGAGCCGTTGCTGGGCACATGATTATGACATCAATGATTATTGAATTGGCGCCACAGCCAAAAGTATTGGTCGGAGAGCAACGCGGTTTGCACCATTCGATTTCTCGTCACAAAATACGTCGGATTAGCCTCTTACCAGCAGCACTGGAACAGTTTTTCCACTTTTGCATTTTTGCCTGGTCTTTTTGTTAATTGAAATCGGCTACACTGTAGTCTGTTCAATAGCGACTGGTCATTACTATATTCAACTTTTGACTATAAGTTATGTGCCCTTCGGTAGCCCAGAAGACCTAAAATCTTTGGGCTAAGCCCATTTAACTCACCCAGCAATTGTCTTACTTCTAAGTCCTAGACAATCTCAATGTCTTTATCTATGTGTAGAAAAACCACACCATTTGTACATGAAAAACACAAGGTACTTGATACAGTCTGCTGTAAAAAGTACAACTAAACACTGACCCACATTTATAAGGTGCCAAAAGATGCGGAATTGGGCCAGGCATCGGCAGCTGTTAAAAAATTGCAAATATCCCTGGTTTCCATGGAGTAAGAGCCGTTGCTGGGCACGTGATTATGACATCAATGATCATTGAATTGTCGCCACAGCCAAAAGTATTGGTCGGAGAGCAACGCGGTTTGCACCATTCGATTTCTCGTCACAAAATACGTCGGATTAGCCTCTTACCAGCAGCACTGGAACAGTTTTTCCACTTTTGCATTTTTGCCTGGTCTTTTTGTTAATTGAAACCGGCTACACTGTACTCTGTACAATCGCGACTGGTCATTACTATATTCAACTTTTGACTATAAGTTATGTGCCCTTCGGTAGCCCAGAAGACCTAAAATCTTTGGGCTAAGCCCATTTAACTCACCCAGCAATTGCCTTACTTCTAAATCCAAGACAATCTCAATGTCTTTATCTACGTGTAGAAAAACCACACCATTTGTACGTGAAAAACACAAGGTACTTGATACAGTCTGCTGTAAAAAGTACAACTGAACACTGACCCACTTCAGTAAGGTGCCAAAAGATGCGGAATTGAGCCAGGCATCGGCAGCTGTTGAAAAATTGCAAATTTCCCTGGTTTCCATGGAGTAAGAGCCGTTGCTGGGCACGTGATTATGGCATAAATGATCATTCAATTGTCACTACAGCCAAAAGTATTGGTCGGAGAGCAACGCGGTTTGCACCATTCGATTTCTCGTCACAAAATACGTCGGATTAGCCTCTTACTAGTAGCACTGGAACAGTTTTTCCACTTTTGCATTTTTGCCTGGTCTTTTTGTTAATTGAAACCGGCTACACTGTACTCTGTACAATCGCGACTGGTCATTACTATATTCAACTTTTGACTATAAGTTATGTGCCCTTCGGTAGCCCAGAAGACGTCAAATCTTTGGGCTAAGCCCATTTAACTCACCCAGCAATTGCCTTACTTCTAAGTCCAAGAAAATCTCAATGTCTTTATCTACGTGTAGAAAAACCACACCATTTTTACATGAAAAACACAAGGTACTTGATACAGTCTGCTGTAAAAAGTACAACTGAACACTGACCCACTTCAGTAAGGTGCCAAAAGATTTGGAATTGAGCCAGGCATCGGCAGCTGTTGACAAATTGCAAATATCCCTGGTTTCCATGGAGTAAGAGCCGTTGCTACGCACGTGATTATGGCATAAATGATCATTGAATTGTCGCTACAGCCAAAAGTATTGGTCGGAGAGCAACGCGGTTTGCACCTTTCGATTTTTCGTCACAAAATACGTCGGATTAGCCTCTTACTAGTAGCACTGGAACAGTTTTTCCACTTTTGCATTTTTGCCTGGTCTTTTTGTTAATTGAAACCGGCTACACTGTACTCTGTACAATCGCGACTGGTCATTAATATATTTAACTTTTGACGATAAGTTATGTGCCCTTCGGTAGCCAAGAAGACGTCAAATCTTTGGGCTAAGCCCATTTAAGTCACCCAGCAATTGCCTTACTTCTAAGTCCAAGACAATCTCAATGTCTTTATCTACGTGTAGAAAAACCACACCATTTGTATGTGAAAAACACAAGGTACTTGATACAGTCTGCTGTAAAAAGTACAACTGAACACTGACCCACTTCAGTAAGGTGCCAAAAGATGCGGAATTGAGCCAGACATCGGCAGCTGTTGAAAAATTGCAAATTTCCCTTGTTTCCATGGAGTAAGAGCCGTTGCTGGGCACGTGAATATGGCATAAATGATCA
Source organism: Liolophura sinensis (assembly GCF_032854445.1). NCBI lineage: Eukaryota > Metazoa > Mollusca > Polyplacophora > Chitonida > Chitonidae > Liolophura > Liolophura sinensis. The sequence continues at coordinate 16,181 of NW_027018371.1, forward strand.
TTCAATTGTCACTACAGCCAAAAGTATTGGTCGGAGAGCAACGCGGTTTGCACCATTCGATTTCTCGTCACAAAATACGTCGGATTAGCCTCTTACCAGCAGCACTGGAACAGTTTTTCCACTTTTGCATTTTTGCCTGGTCTTTTTGTTAATTGAAATCGGCTACACTGTACTCTGTACAATCGCGACTGGTCATTACTATATTCAACTTTTGACTATAAGTTATGTGCCCTTCGGTAGCCCAGAAGACCTGAAATCTTTGGGCTAAGCCCATTTAACTCACCCAGCAATTGTCTTACTTCTAAGTCCAAGACAATCTCAATGTCTTTATCTACGTGTAGAAAAACCAGACCATTTGTACGTGAAAAACACAAGGTACTTGATACAGTCTGCTGTAAAAAGTACAACTGAACACTGACCCACATTTATAAGGTGCCAAAAGATGCGGAATTGGAACAGGCATCGGCAGCTGTTAAAAAATTGCAAATATCCCTGGTTTCCATGGAGTAAGAGCCGTTGCTGGGCACATGATTATGACATCAATGATTATTGAATTGGCGCCACAGCCAAAAGTATTGGTCGGAGAGCAACGCGGTTTGCACCATTCGATTTCTCGTCACAAAATACGTCGGATTAGCCTCTTACCAGCAGCACTGGAACAGTTTTTCCACTTTTGCATTTTTGCCTGGTCTTTTTGTTAATTGAAATCGGCTACACTGTAGTCTGTTCAATAGCGACTGGTCATTACTATATTCAACTTTTGACTATAAGTTATGTGCCCTTCGGTAGCCCAGAAGACCTAAAATCTTTGGGCTAAGCCCATTTAACTCACCCAGCAATTGTCTTACTTCTAAGTCCTAGACAATCTCAATGTCTTTATCTATGTGTAGAAAAACCACACCATTTGTACATGAAAAACACAAGGTACTTGATACAGTCTGCTGTAAAAAATACAACTGAACACTGACCCACTTCAGTAAGGTGCAAAAATATGCGGAATTGAGCCAGGCATCGGCAGCTCTTGAAAAATTGCAAATTTCCCTGGTTTCCACGGAGTAAGAGCCGTTGCTGGGCACGTGATTATGACATAAATGATTATTCAATTGTCACTACAGCCAAAAGTCTTGGTCGGAGAGCAACGCGGTATGCACCATTGGATTTCTCGCCACAAAATACGTCGGATTAGCCTCTTACCAGCAGCACTGGAACAGTTTTTCCACTTTGGCATTTTTACCTGGTCTTTTTGTTAATTGAAACCGGCTACACTGTACTCTGTACAATCGCGACTGGTCATTACTATATTCAACTTTTGACTATAAGTTATGTGCCCTTCGGTAGCCCAGAAGACGTCAAATCTTTGGGCTAAGCCCATTTAACTCACCCAGCAATTGTCTTACTTCTAAGTCGAAGACAATCTCAGTGTCTTTATCTACGTGTAGAAAAACCAGACCATTTGTACATAAAAAACACAAGGTACTTGATACAGTCTGCTGTAAAAAGTACAACTGACCACTGACCCACATGAATAAGGTGCCAAAAGATGCGGAATTGAGCCAGGAATCGGCAGCTGTTGAAAAATTGCAAATATCCCTGGTTTCCATGGAGTAAGAGCCGTTGCTGGGCACGTGATTATGACATAAATGATCATTCAATTGTCACTACAGCCAAAAGTATTGGTCGGAGAGCAACGCGGTTTGCACAATTCGATTTCTCGTCACAAAATACGTCGCATTAGCCTCTTACCAGCAGCACTGGAACAGTTTTTCCAATTTTGAATTTTTGCCTGGTCTTTTTGTTAATTGAAATCGGCTACACTGTACTATGTACAATCGCGACTGGTCATTACTATATTCAACTTTTGACTATAAGTTATGTGCCCTTCGGTAGCCCAGAAGACCTGAAATCTTTGGGCCAAGCCCATTTAACTCACCCAGCAATTGTTTTACTTCTAAGTCCTAGACAATCTCAATGTCTTTATCTACATGTAGAAAAACCACACCATTTGTACATAAAAAACACAAGGAACTTGATACAGTCTGATGTAAAAAGTACAACTTACCACAGACCCACATGAATAAGGTGCCAAAAAATTCGGAATTGAGCCAGGTATCGGCAGCTGTTGAAAAATTGCAAATTTCCCTGGTTTCCATGGAGTAAGAGCCGTTGCTACGCACGTGATTATGGCATCAATGATTATTCAATTGTCACTACAGCCAAAAGTATTGGTCGGAGAGCAACGCGGTTTGCACCATTCGATTTCTCGTCACAAAATACGTCGGATTAGCCTCTTACCAGCAGCACTGGAACAGCTTTTCCACTTTTGCATTTTTACCTGGTCTTTTTGTTAATTGAAATCGGCTACACTGTACTCTGTACAATCGCGACTGGTCATTACTATATTCAACTTTTGACTATAAGTTATGTGCCCTTCGGTAGCCCAGAAGACCTAAAATCTTTGGGCTAAGCCCATTTAACTCACCCAGCAATTGTCTTACTTCTAAGTGCAAGACAATCTCAATGTCTTTATCTACGTGTAGAAAAACCACGCCATTTGTACATGAAAAACACAAGGTACTTGATACAGTCTGCTGTAAAAAGTACAACTAAACATTGACCCACATGAATAAGGTGCCAAAAGATGCGGAATTGGGCCAGGCATCGGCAGCTGTTGACAAATTGCAAATATCCCTGGTTTCCATGGAGTAAGAGCCGTTGCTGGGCACGTGATTATGACATCAATGATCATTGAATTGTCGCTACAGCCAAAAGTATTGGTCGGAGAGCAACGCGGTTTGCACCATTCGATTTCTCGTCACAAAATACGTCGGGTTAGCCTCTTACCAGCAGCACTGGAACAGTTTTTCCACTTTTGCATTTTTACCTGGTCTTTTTGTTAATTGAAATCGGCTACACTGTACTCTGTACAATCGCGACTGGTCATTACTATATTCAACTTTTGACTATAAGTTATGTGCCCTTCGGTAGCCCAGAAGACCTGAAATCTTTGGGCTAAGCCCATTTAACTCACCCAGCAATTGTCTTACTTCTAAGTCCAAGACAATCTCAATGTCTTTATCTACGTGTAGAAAAACCACACCATTTGTACATAAAAAACACAAGGTACTTGATACAGTCTGCTGTAAAAAGTACAACTGACTACAGGCCCACAGGAATAAGGTGCCAAAAGATGCGGAATTTAGCCGGGCATCGGCAGCTGTTGACAAATTGCAAATTTCCCTGGTTTCCATGGAGTAAGAGCCGTTGCTGGGCACGTGATTATGACATAAATGATCATTCAATTGTCACTACAGCCAAAAGTATTGGTCGGAGAGCAACGCGGTTTGCACCATTCGATTTGTCGTCACAAAATACGTCGGATTAGCCTCTTACCAGCAGCACTGGAACAGTTTTTCCAATTTTGCATTTTTGCCTGGTCTTTTTGTTAATTGAAATCGGCTACACTGTACTATGTACCATCGCGACTGGTCATTACTATATTCAACTGTTGACTATAAGTTATGTGCCCTTCGGTAGCCCAGAAGACGTCAAATCTTTGGGCTAAGCCCATTTAAGTCACCCAGCAATTGCCTTACTTCTAAGTCCAAGACAATCTCAATGTCTTTATCTACGTGTAGAAAAACCAGACCATTTGTACATGAAAAACACAAGGTACTTGATACAGTCTGCTGTAAAAAGTACAACTGAAAACTGACCCACTTCAGTAAGGTGCCAAAAGATTCGGAATTGAGCCAGGCATCGGCAGCTGTTGAAAAATTGCAAATTTCCCTGGTTTCCATGGAGTAAGAGCCGTTGCTGTGCACGTGATTATGACATCAATGATCATTCAATTGTCGCTACAGCCAAAAGTATTGGTCGGAGAGCAACGCGGTTTGCACCATTCGATTTCTCGTCACGAAATACGTCGGATTAGCCTCTTACCAGCAGCACTGGAACAGTTTTTCCACTTTTGCATTTTTACCTGGTCTTTTTGTTAATTGAAATCGGCTACACTGTACTCTGTACAATCGCGACTGGTCATTACTATATTCAACTTTTGACTATAAGTTATGTGCCCTTCGGTAGCCCAGAAGACCTAAAATCTTTGGGCTAAGCCCATTTAACTCACCCAGCAATTGTCTTACTTCTAAGTCGAAGACAATCTCAATGTCTTTATCTACGTGTAGAAAAACCAGACCATTTGTACATAAAAAACACAAGGTACTTGATACAGTCTGCTGTAAAAAGTACAACTGACCACTGACCCACATGAATAAGGTGCCAAAAGATGCGGAATTGAGCCAGGAATCGGCAGCTGTTTAAAAATTGCAAATTTCCCTGGTTTCCATGGAGTAAGAGCCGTTGCTGGGCACGTGATTATGGCATCAATGATTATTCAATTGTCACTACAGCCAAAAGTATTGGTCGGAGAGCAACGCGGATTGCACCATTCGATTTCTCGTCACAAAATACGTCGGATTAGCCTCTTACTAGTAGCACTGGAACAGTTTTTCCACTTTTGCATTTTTGCCTGGTCTTTTTGTTAATTGAAACCGGCTACACTGTACTCTGTACAATCGCGACTGGTCATTACTATGTTCAACTTTTGACTATAAGTTATGTGCCCTTCGGTAGCCCAGAAGACCTAAAATCTTTGGGCTAAGCCCATTTAATTCACCCAGCAATTGCCTTACTTCTAAGTCCAAGACAATCTCAATGTCTTTATCTACGTGTAGAAAAACCAGACCATTTGTACATGAAAAACACAAGGTACTTGATACAGTCTGCTGTAAAAAGTACAACTAAACACTGACCCTTATTGATAAGGTGCCAAAAGATGCGGAATTGGGCCAGGCATCGGCAGCTGTTAAAAAATTGCAAATATCCCTGGTTTCCATGGAGTAAGAGCCGTTGCTGGGCACGTGATTATAACATTAATGATCATTGAATTGTCGCCACAGCCAAAAGTATTGGTCGGAGAGCAACGCGGTTTGCACCATTCGATTTCTCGTCACAAAATACGTCGGATTATTCTCTTACCAGCAGCACTGGAACAGTTTTTCCACTTTTGCATTTTTGCCTGGTCTTTTTGTTAATTGAAATCGGCTACACTGTACTCTGTACAATCGCGACTGGTCATTACTATGTTCAACTTTTGACTATAAGTTATGTGCCCTTCGGTAGCCCAGAAGACCTGAAATCTTTGGGCTAAGCCCATTTAACTCACCCAGCAATTGCCTTACTTCTAAGTCCAAGACAATCTCAATGTCTTTATCTACGTGTAGAAAAACCACACCATTTGTACATAAAAAACACAAGGTACTTGATACAGTCTGCTGTAAAAAGTACAACTGACTACAGGCCCACAGGAATAAGGTGCCAAAAGATGCGGAATTGAGCCGGGCATCGGCAGCTGTTGACAAATTGCAAATTTCCCTGGTTTCCATGGAGTAAGAGCCGTTGCTGGGCACGTGATTATGACATAAATGATCATTCAATTGTCACTACAGCCAAAACTATTGGTCGGAGAGCAACGCGGTTTGCACCATTCGATTTGTCGTCACAAAATACGTCGGATTAGCCTCTTACCAGCAGCACTGGAACAGTTTTTCCAATTTTGCATTTTTGCCTGGTCTTTTTGTTAATTGAAATTGGCTACACTGTACTATGTACCATCGCGACTGGTCATTACTATATTCAACTGTTGACTATAAGTTATGTGCCCTTCGGTAGCCCAGAAGACGTCAAATCTTTGGGCTAAGCCCATTTAAGTCACCCAGCAATTGCCTTACTTCTAAGTCCAAGACAATCTCAATGTCTTTATCTACGTGTAGAAAAACCACACCATTTGTACATGAAAAACACAAGGTACTTGATACAGTCTGCTGTAAAAAGTACAACTGAAAACTGACCCACTTCAGTAAGGTGCCAAAAGATTCGGAATTGAGCCAGGCATCGGCAGCTGTTGAAAAATTGCAAATTTCCCTGGTTTCCATGGAGTAAGAGCCGTTGCTGTGCACGTGATTATGACATCAATGATCATTCAATTGTCGCTACAGCCAAAAGTATTGGTCGGAGAGCAACGCGGTTTGCACCATTCGATTTCTCGTCACAAAATACGTCGGATTAGCCTCTTACCAGCAGCACTGGAACAGTTTTTCCACTTTTGCATTTTTACCTGGTCTTTTTGTTACTTGAAATCGGCTACACTGTACTCTGTACAATCGCGACTGGTCATTACTATATTCAACTTTTGACTATAAGTTATGTGCCCTTCGGTAGCCCAGAAGACCTAAAATCTTTGGGCTAAGCCCATTTAACTCACCCAGCAATTGTCTTACTTCTAAGTCGAAGACAATCTCAATGTCTTTATCTACGTGTAGAAAAACCAGACCATTTGTACATAAAAAACACAAGGTACTTGATACAGTCTGCTGTAAAAAGTACAACTGACCACTGACCCACATGAATAAGGTGCCAAAAGATGCGGAATTGAGCCAGGAATCGGCAGCTGTTTAAAAATTGCAAATTTCCCTGGTTTCCATGGAGTAAGAGCCGTTGCTGGGCACGTGATTATGGCATCAATGATTATTCAATTGTCACTACAGCCAAAAGTATTGGTCGGAGAGCAACGCGGATTGCACCATTCGATTTCTCGTCACAAAATACGTCGGATTAGCCTCTTACTAGTAGCACTGGAACAGTTTTTCCACTTTTGCATTTTTGCCTGGTCTTTTTGTTAATTGAAACCGGCTACACTGTACTCTGTACAATCGCGACTGGTCATTACTATGTTCAACTTTTGACTATAAGTTATGTGCCCTTCGGTAGCCCAGAAGACCTAAAATCTTTGGGCTAAGCCCATTTAACTCACCCAGCAATTGTCTTACTTCTAAGTCCAAGACAATCTCAATGTCTTTATCTACGTGTAGAAAAACCAGACCATTTGTACATGAAAAACACAAGGTACTTGATACAGTCTGCTGTAAAAAGTACAACTAAACACTGACCCTTATTGATAAGGTGCCAAAAGATGCGGAATTGGGCCAGGCATCGGCAGCTGTTAAAAAATTGCAAATATCCCTGGTTTCCATGGAGTAAGAGCCGTTGCTGGGCACGTGATTATAACATCAATGATCATTGAATTGTCGCCACAGCCAAAAGTATTGGTCGGAGAGCAACGCGGTTTGCACCATTCGATTTCTCGTCACAAAATACGTCGGATTATTCTCTTACCAGCAGCACTGGAACAGTTTTTCCACTTTTGCATTTTTGCCTGGTCTTTTTGTTAATTGAAATCGGCTACACTGTACTCTGTACAATCGCGACTGGTCATTACTATGTTCAACTTTTGACTATAAGTTATGTGCCCTTCGGTAGCCCAGAAGACCTAAAATCTTTGGGCTAATCCCATTTAACTCACCCAGCAATTGTCTTACTTCTAAGTCCCAGACAATCTCAATGTCTTTATCTACGTGTAGAAAAACCACACCATTTGTACATAAAAAACACAAGGTACTTGATACAGTCTGCTGTAAAAAGTACAACTGAACACTGACCCACTTCAGTAAGGTGCCAAAAGATGCGGAATTGAGCCAGGCATCGGCAGCTGTTGACAAATTGCAAATTTCCCTGGTTTCCATGGAGTAAGAGCCGTTGCTGGGCACGTGATTATGACATAAATGATCATTCAATTGTCGCCACAGCCAAAAGTATTGGTCGGAGAGCAACGCGGTTTGCACCATTCGATTTCTCGTCACAAAATACGTCGGATTAGCCTCTTACCAGCAGCACTGGAACAGTTTTTCCACTTTTGCATTTTTGCCTGGTCTTTTTGTTAATTGAAATCGGCTACACTGTACTCTGTACAATCGCGACTGGTCATTACTATATTCAACTTTTGACTATAAGTTATGTGCCCTTCGGTAGCCCAGAAGACGTCAAATCTTTGGGCTAAGCCCATTTAACTCACCCAGCAATTGCCTTACTTCTAAGTCCAAGACAATCTCAATGTCTTTATCTACGTGTAGAAAAACCACACCATTTGTACATGAAAAACACAAGGTACTTGATACACTCTGCTGTAAAAAGTACAACTGAACACTGACCCACTTCAGTAAGGTGCCAAAAGATTCGGAATTGAGCCAGGCATCGGCAGCTGTTGACAAATTGCAAATTTCCCTGGTTTCCATGGAGTAAGAGCCGTTGCTACACACGTGATTATGGCATAAATGATCATTCAATTGTCGCTACAGCCAAAAGTATTGGTCGGAGAGCAACGCGGATTGCACCATTCGATTTCTCGTCACAAAATACGTCGGATTAGCCTCTTACCAGTAGCACTGGAACAGTTTTTCCACTTTTGCATTTTTGCCTGGTCTTTTTGTTAATTGAAACCGGCTACACTGTACTCTGTACATTCGCGACTGATCATTACTATATTCAACTTTTGACTATAAGTTATGTGCCCTTCGGTAGCCCAGAAGACGTCAAATCTTTGGGCTAAGCCCATTTAACTCACCCAGCAATTGTCTTACTTCTAAGTCCTAGACAATCTCAATGTCTTTATTTACGTGTAGAAAAACCACACCATTTGTACATAAAAAACACAAGGTACTTGATACAGTCTGCTGTAAAAAGTACAACTGACATCAGACCCACATGAATAAGGTGCCAAAAGATGCGGAATTGAGCCAGGCATCGGCAGCTGTTGAAAAATTGCAAATTTCCCTGGTTTCCATGGAGTAAGAGCCGTTGCTGGGCACGTGATTATGACATCAATGATCATTCAATTGTCACTACAGCCAAAAGTATTGGTCGGAGAGCAACGCGGTTTGCACCAATCGATTTCTCGTCACAAAATACGTCGAATTAGCCTGTTACTAGCAGCACTGGAACAGTTTTTCCACTTTTGCATTTTTGCCTGGTCTTTTTGTTAATTGAAATCGGCTACACTGTACTCTGTACAATCGCGACTGGTCATTACTATATTCAACTTTTGACTATAAGTTATGTGCCCTTCGGTAGCCCAGAAGACCTAAAATCTTTGGGCTAATCCCATTTAACTCACCCAGCAATTGTCTTACTTCTAAGTCCAAGACAATCTCAATGTCTTTATCTACGTGTAGAAAAACCACACCATTTGTACATAAAAAACACAAGGTACTTGATACAGTCTGCTGTAAAAAGTACAACTGACCACTGACCCACATGAATAAGGTGCCAAAAGATGCGGAATTGAGCCAGGCATCGGCAGCTGTTGAAAAATTGCAAATTTCCCTGGTTTCCATGGAGTAAGAGCCGTTGCTGGGCACGTGATTATGACATCAATGATCATTCAATTGTCCCTACAGCCAAAAGTATTGGTCGGAGAGCAACGCGGTTTGCACCAATCGATTTCTCGTCACAAAATACGTCGAATTAGCCTGTTACTAGCAGCACTGGAACAGTTTTTCCACTTTTGCATTTTTGCCTGGTCTTTTTGTTAATTGAAATCGGCTACACTGTACTCTGTACAATCGCGACTGGTCATTACTATATTCAACTTTTGACTATAAGTTATGTGCCCTTCGGTAGCCCAGAAGACCTGAAATCTTTGGGCTAAGCCCATTTAACTCACCCAGCAATTGCCTTACTTCTAAGTGCAAGACAATCTCAATGTCTTTATCTACGTGTAGAAAAACCACGCCATTTGTACATGAAAAACACAAGGTACTTGATACAGTCTGCTGTAAAAAGTACAACTAAACATTGACCCACATGAATAAGGTGCCAAAAGATGCGGAATTGGGCCAGGCATCGGCAGCTGTTGAAAAATTGCAAATATCCCTGGTTTCCATGGAGTAAGAGCCGTTGCTGGGCACGTGATTATGACATCAATGATCATTGAATTGTCGCCACAGCCAAAAGTATTGGTCGGAGAGCAACGCGGTTTGCACCATTGGAATTCTCGTCACAAAATACGTCGGATTAGCCTCTTACCAGCAGCACTGGAACAGTTTTTCCACTTTTGCATTTTTGCCTGGTCTTTTTGTTAATTGAAATCGGCTACACTGTACTCTGTACAATCGCGACTGGTCATTACTATATTCAACTTTTGACTATAAGTTATGTGCCCTTCGGTAGCCCAGAAGACCTGAAATCTTTGGGCTAAGCCCATTTAACTCACCCAGCAATTGCCTTACTTCTAAGTCCAAGACAATCTCAATGTCTTTATCTACGTGTAGAAAAAACACACCATTTGTACATGAAAAAACACAAGGTACTTGATACAGTCTGCTGTAAAAAGTACAACTGAACACTGACCCACTTCAGTAAGGTGCCAAAAGATTTGGAATTGAGCCAGGCATCGGCAGCTGTTGACAAATTGCAAATTTCCCTGGTTTCCATGGAATAAGAGCCGTTGCTACGCACGTGATTATGGCATAAATGATCATTGAATTGTCGCTACAGCCAAAAGTATTGGTCGGAGAGCAACGCGGATTGCACCATTCGATTTCTCGTCACAAAATACGTCGGATTAGCCTCTTACTAGTAGCACTGGAACAGTTTTTCCACTTTTGCATTTTTGCCTGGTCTTTTTGTTAATTGAAACCGGCTACACTGTACTCTGTACAATCGCGACTGGTCATTACTATATTCAACTTTTGACTATAAGTTATGTGCCCTTCGGTAGCCCAGAAGACGTCAAATCTTTGGGCTAAGCCCATTTAACTCACCCAGCAATTGTCTTACTTCTAAGTGCAAGACAATCTCAATGTCTTAATCTACGTGTAGAAAAACCATACCATTTGTACATGAAAAACACAAGGTACTTGATACAGTCTGCTGTAAAAAGTACAACTAAACACTGACCCACATTTATAAGGTGCCAAAAGATGCGGAATTGGGCCAGGCATCGGCAGCGGTTAAAAAATTGCAAATATCCCTTTTTTCCATGGAGTAAGAGCCGTTGCTTGGCACTTGATTATGACATCAATGATCATTGAATTGTCGCCACAGCCAAAAGTATTGGTCGGAGAGCAACGCGGTTTGCACCATTCGATTTGTCGTCACAAAATACGTCGGATTAGCCTCTTACCAGCAGCACTGGAACAGTTTTTCCACTTTTGCATTTTTGCCTGGTCTTTTTGTTAATTGAAATCGGCTACACTGTACTCTGTACAATCGCGACTGGTCATTACTATATTCAACTTTTGACTATAAGTTATGTGCCCTTCGGTAGCCCAGAAGACCTGAAATCTTTGGGCTAAGCCCATTTAACTCACCCAGCAATTGTCTTACTTCTAAGTCCAAGACAATCTCAATGTCTTTATCTACGTGTAGAAAAACCACACCATTTGTACATGAAAAACACAAGGTACTTGATACAGTCTGCTGTAAAAAGTACAACTGAACACTGACCCACTTCAGTAAGGTGCCAAAAGATTCGGAATTGAGCCAGGTATCGGCAGCTGTTGACAAATTGCAAATTTCCCTGGTTTCCATGGAGTAAGAGCCGTTGCTACGCACGTGATTATGGCATAAATGATCATTGAATTGTCGCTACAGCCAAAAGTATTGGTCGGAGAGCAACGCGGTTAGCACCATTCGATTTCTCGTCACAAAATACGTCGGATTAGCCTCTTACCAGCAGCACTGGAACAGTTTTTCCACTTTTGCATTTTTACCTGGTCTTTTTGTTAATTGAAACCGGCTACACTGTACTCTGTACAATCGCGACTGGTCATTACTATATTCAACTTTTGACTATAAGTTATGTGCCCTTCGGTAGCCCAGAAGACGTCAAATCTTTCGGCTCAGCCCATTTAACTCACCCAGCAATTGCCTTACTTCTAAGTGCAAGACAATCTCAATGTCTTTATCTACGTGTAGAAAAACCATACCATTTGTACGTGAAAAACACAAGGTACTTGATACAGTCTGCTGTAAAAAGTACAACTAAACATTGACCCACATTTATAAGGTGCCAAAAGATGCGGAAGTGGGCCAGGCATCGGCAGCTGTTGACAAATTGCAAATTTCCCTGGTTTCCATGGAGTAAGAGCCGTTGCTGGGCACGTGATTATGACATCAATGATCATTGAATTGTCGCTACAGCCAAAAGTATTGGTCGGAGAGCAACGCGGTTTGCACCATTGGAATTCTCGTCACAAAATACGTCGGATTAGCCTCTTACTAGTAGCACTGGAACAGTTTTTCCACTTTTGCATTTTTGCCTGGTCTTTTTGTTAATTGAAACCGGCTACACTGTACTCTGTACAATCGCGACTGGTCATTACTATATTCAACTTTTGACAATAAGTTATGTGCCCTTCGGTAGCCCAGAAGACCTGAAATCTTTGGGCCAAGCCCATTTAACTCACCCAGCAATTGCCTTACTTCTAAGTGCAAGACAATCTCAATGTCTTTATCTACGTGTAGAAAAACCAGACCATTTGTACATAAAAAACACAAGGTACTTGATACAGTCTGCTGTAAAAAGTACAACTAAACACTGACCCACATTTATAAGGTGCCAAAAGATGAGGAATTGGGCCAGGCATCGGCAGCTGTTGAAAAATTGCAAATTTCCCTGGTTTCCATGGAGTAAGAGCCGTTGCTGTGCACGTGATTATGACATAAATGATCATTGAATTGTCGCTACAGCCAAAAGTATTGGTCGGAGAGCAACGCGGTTTGCACCATTGGAATTTTCGTCAAAAAATACGTCGGATTAGCCTCTTACTAGTAGCACTGGAACAGTTGTTCCACTTTTGCATTTTTGCCTGGTCTTTTTGTTAATTGAAACCGGCTACACTGTACTCTGTACAATCGCGACTGGTCATTACTATATTCAACTTTTGACTATAAGTTATGTGCCTTTCGGTAGCCCAGAAGACCTCAAATCTTTGGGCTAAGCCCATTTAACTCACCCAGCAATTGCCTTACTTCTAATTCGAAAAAAATCTGATTGTCTTTATCTACGTGTAGAAAAACCACACCATTTGTACATGAAAAACACAAGGTACTTGAAACAGTCTGCTGTAAAAAGTACAACTGAACACTGACCCACTTCAGTAAGGTGCCAAAAGATGCGGAATTGAGCCAGGCATCGGCAGCTGTTGAAAAATTGCAAATTTCCCTGGTTTCCATGGAGTAAGAGCCGTTGCTGTGCACGTGATTATGACATAAATGATCATTCAATTGTCGCTACAGCCAAAAGTATTGGTCGGAGAGCAACGCGGTTTGCACCATTCGATTTGCCGTCACAAAATACGTCGGATTAGCCTCTTACCAGCAGCACTGGAACAATTTTTCCACTTTTGCATTTTTGCCTGGTCTTTTTGTTAATTGAATTCGGCTACACTGTACTATGTACCATCGCGACTGGTCATTACTATATTCAACTTTTGACTATAAGTTATGTGCCCTTCGGTAGCCCAGAAGACGTCAAATCTTTGGGCCAGGCCCATTTAACTCACCCAGCAATTGTCTTACTTCTAAGTCGAAGACAATCTCAATGTCTTTATTTACGTGTAGAAAAACCACACCATTTGTACATGAAAAACACAAGGTACTTGATACAGTCTGCTGTAAAAAGTACAACTGACCACTGACCCACATTAATAAGGTGCCAAAAGATGCTGAATTGAGCCAGGCATCGGCAGCTGTTGAAAAATTGCAAATTTCCGTGGTTTCCATGGAGTAAGAGCCGTTGCTGGGCACGTGATTATGATATCAATGATCATTGAATTGTCGCTACAGCCAAAAGTATTGGTCGGAGAGCAACGCGGTTTGCACCATTCGATTTCTCGTCACAAAATACGTCGGATTAGCCTCTTACCAGCAGCACTGGAACAGTTTTTCCACTTTTGCATTTTTGCCTGGTCTATTTGTTAATTGAAATCGGCTACACTGTGCTCTGTTCAATCGCGACTGGTCATTACTATATTCAACTTTTGACTATAAGTTATGTGCCCTTCGGTAGCCCAGAAGACGTCAAATCTTTGGGCTAAGCCCATTTAACTCACCCAGCAATTGCCTTACTTCTAAGTCCAAGACAATCTCAATGTCTTTATCTACGTGTAGAAAAACCACACCATTTGTACATGAAAAACACAAGGTACTTGATACAGTCTGCTGTAAAAAGTACAACTTAACACTGACCCACTTCAGTAAGGTGCCAAAAGATGCGGAATTGAGCCAGGTATCGGCAGCTGTTGAAAAATAGCAAATTTCCCTGGTTTCCATGGAGTAAGAGCCGTTGCTGTGCACGTGACTATGACATAAATGATCACTCAATTGTCGCTACAGCCAAAAGTATTGGTCGGAGAGCAACGCGGTTTGCACCATTCGATTTGCCGTCACAAAATACGTCGGATTAGCCTCCTACTAGTAGCACTGGAACAGTTTTTCCACTTTTGCATTTTTGCTTGGTCTTTTTGTTAATTGAAATCGGCTACACTGTACTCTGTACAATCGCGACTGGTCATTACTATATTCAACTTTTGACTATAAGTTATGTGCCCTTCGGTAGCCCCGAAGACCTGAAATCTTTGGGCTAAGCCCATTTAACTCACCCAGCAATTGCCTTACTTCTAAGTGCAAGACAATCTCAATGTCTTTATCTACGTGTAGAAAAACCACACCATTTATAACGTGAAAAACACAAGGTACTTGATACAGTCTGCTGTAAAAAGTACAACTGACCACAGACACACATCATTAAGGTGCCAAAAGATGCGGAATTGAGCCAGGCATCGGCAGCTGTTGAAAAATTGCAAATTTCCCTGGTTTCCATGGAGTAAGAGCCGTTGCTGTGCACGTGATTATGACACAAATGATCATTCAATTGTCACTACAGCCAAAAGTATTGGTCGGAGAGCAACGCGGTTTGCACCATTCGATTTCTCGTCACAAAATACGTCGGATTAGCCTCTTACCAGCAGAACCTGGAACAGTTTTTCCACTTTTGCATTTTTACCTGGTCTTTTTGTTAATTGAAATCGGCTACACTGTACTATGTACAATCGCGACTGGTCATTACTATATTCAACTTTTGACTATAAGTTATGTGCCCTTCGGTAGCCCAGAAGACGTCAAATCTTTGGGCCAAGCCCATTTAACTCACCCAGCAATTGTCTTACTTCTAAGTCCAAGACAATCTCAATGTCTTTATCTACGTGTAGAAAAACCACACCATTTGTACATAAAAAACACAAGGAACTTGATACAGTCTGATGTAAAAAGTACAACTGACCACAGACCCACATGAATAAGGTGCCAAAAGATTCGGAATTGAGCCAGGTATCAGCAGCTGTTGAAAAATTGCAAATTTCCCTGGTTTCCATGGAGTAAGAGCCGTTGCTGGGCACGTAATTATGGCATCAATGATCATTCAATTGTCACTACAGCCAAAAGTATTGGTCGGAGAGCAACGCGGTTTGCACCATTCGATTTCTCGTCACAAAATACGTCGGATTAGCCTCTTACCAGCAGCACTGGAGCAGTTTTTCCACTTTTGCATTTTTACCTGGTCTTTTGTTAATTGAAATCGGCTACACAGTACTCTGTACAATCGCGACTGGTCATTACTATATTCAACTTTTGACTATAAGTTATGTGCCCTTCGGTAGCCCAGAAGACGTCAAATCTTTGGGCTAAGCCCATTTAACTCACCCAGCAATTGTCTTACTTCTAAGTCCAAGACAATCTCAATGTCTTTATCTACGTGTAGAAAAACCAGACCATTTGTACATAAAAAACACAAGGTACTTGATACAGTCTGCTGTAAAAAGTACAACTAAACACTGACCCACATTTATAAGGTGCCAAAAGATGCGGAATTGAGCCAGAAATCGGCAGCTGTTGAAAAATTGCAAATTTCCCTGGTTTCCATGGAGTAAGAGCCGTTGCTGGGCACGTGATTATGACATCAATGATCATTCAATTGTCACTACAGCCAAAAGTAATGGTCGGAGAGCAACGCGGTTTGCACCAATCGATTTCTCGTCACAAAATACGTCGAATTAGCCTGTTACTAGCAGCACTGGAACAGTTTATCCACATTTGCATTTTTGCCTGGTCTTTTTGTTAATTGAAATCGGCTACACTGTACTCTGTACAATCGCGACTGGTCATTACTATATTCAACTTTTGACTATAAGTTATGTGCCCTTCGGTAGCCCAGAAGACCTGAAATCTTTGGGCTCAGGCCATTTAACTCACCCAGCAATTGTCTTACTTCTAAGTCGAAGACAATCTCAATGTCTTTATCTACGTGTAGAAAAACCAGACCATTTGTACATAAAAAACACAAGGTACTTGATAAAGTCTGCTGTAAAAAGTACAACTAAACACTGACCCACATTTACAAGGTGCCAAAAGATGCGGAATTGGGCCAGGCATCGGCAGCTGTTAAAAAATTGCAAATTTGCCTGGTTTCCATGGAGTAAGAGCCGTTGCTGGGCACGTGATTATGACATCAATGATCATTGAATTGTCGCCACAGCCAAAAGTATTGGTCGGAGAGCAACGCGGTTTGCACCATTGGAATTCTCGTCAAAAATACGTCGGATTAGCCTCTTACTTGTAGCACTGGAACAGTTTTTCCAATTTTGCATTTTTGCCTGGTCTTTTTGTTAATTGAAACCGGCTACAGTGTACTCTGTACAATCGCGACTGGTCATTACTATATTCAACTTTTGACAATAAGTTATGTGCCCTTCGGTAGCCCAGAAGACCTGAAATCTTTGGGCCATGCCCATTTAACTCACCCAGCAATTGCCTTACTTCTAAGTGCAAGACAATCTCAATGTCTTTATCTACGTGTAGAAAAACCACACCATTTGTACATAAAAACACAAGGTACTTGATACAGTCTGCTGTAAAAAGTACAACTGAACACTGACCCACTTCAGTAAGGTGCCAAAAGATTCGGAATTGAGCCAGGCATCGGCAGCTGTTGACAAATTGCAAATTTCCCTGGTTTCCATGGAGTAAGAGCCGTTGCTACGCACGTGATTATGGCATAAATGATCATTGAATTGTCGCTACAGCCAAATGTATTGGTCGGAGAGCAACGCGGATTGCACCATTCGATTTCTCGTCACAAAATACGTCGGATTAGCCTCTTACTAGTAGCACTGGAACAGTTTTTCCACTTTTGCATTTTTGCCTGGTCTTTTTGTTAATTGAAACCGGCTACACTGTTCTCTGTACAATCGCGACTGGTCATTACTATATTCAACTTTTGACTATAAGTTATATGCCCTTCGGTAGCCCAGAAGACGTCAAATCTTTGGGCTAAGCCCATTTAACTCACCCAGCAATTGTCTTACTTCTAAGTCCAAGACAATCTCAATGTCTTAATCTACGTGTAGAAAAAACCATACCATTTGTACATGAAAAACACAAGGTACTTGATACAGTCTGCTGTAAAAAGTACAACTGAACACTGACCCACTTCAGTAAGGTGCCAAAAGAAGCGGAATTGAGCCAGGCATCGGCAGCTGTTGAAAAATTGCAAATTTCCCTGGTTTCCATGGAGTAAGAGCCGTTGCTACGCACGTGATTATGACATAAATGATCATTCAATTGTCGCTACAGCCAAAAGTATTGGTCGGAGAGCAACGCGGTTTGCCCCATTCGATTTCTCGTCACAAAATACGTCGGATTAGCCTCTTACCAGCAGCACTGGAACAGTTTTTCCACTTTTGCATTTTTGCCTGGTCTTTTTGTTAATTGAAACCGGCTACACTGTACTCTGTACAATCGCGACTGGTCATTACTATATTCAACTTTTGACAATTAGTCATGTGCCCTTCGGTAGCCCAGAAGACCTGAAATCTTTGGGCCAAGCCCATTTAACTCACCCAGCAATTGTCTTACTTCTAAGTCGAAGACAATCTCAATGTCTTTATCTACGTGTAGAAAAACCACACCATTTGTACATAAAAAACACAAGGTACTTGATACAGTCTGCTGTAAAAAGTACAACTAAACACTGACCCACATTTATAAGGTGCCAAAAGATGCGGAATTGGGCCAGGCATCGGCAGCTGTTAAAAATTTGCAAATATCCCTGGTTTCCATGGAGTAAGAGCCGTTGCTGTGCACGTGATTATGACATAAATGATCATTCAATTGTCGCTACAGCCAAAAGTATTGGTCGGAGAGCAACGCGGATGGCACCATTCGATTTCTCGTCACAAAATACGTCGGATTAGCCTCTTACCAGTAGCACTGGAACAGTTTTTCCACTTTTGCATTTTTGCCTGGTCTTTTTGTTAATTGAAATCGGCTACACTGTACTCTGTA
>NW_027018372.1:0-34184 GCF_032854445.1 Liolophura sinensis
TATAGTAATGACCAGTCGCGATTGTACATAGTTAATGTAGCCGATTTCAATTCGCAAAAAGACCAGGCAAAAATCCAAAAGTGGAAAAACTGTTCCAATGCTGCTGGTAAGAGGCTAATCCGACGTATTTTTTGACGAGAAATCGAATGGTGCAAACCGCGTTGCTCTCGACCAATACTTTTGGCTGTAGCCACAAATGAATAATCATTGATGTCAAGATCACGTGCCCAGCAACGGCTCTTACTCCATGGAAACCAAGGAAATTTGCAATTTTTCAACAGCTGAAGATGCCTGGCCCAATTACGCATCTTTTGGCACCTTATTGATGTGGGTCAGTGTTCAATTGTACTTTTTACAGCGGACTGTATCAAGTACCTTGTGTTTTTTTTATATACAAATGGTGTGGTTTTTCTACATGTAGATAAAGACATTGAGTTTATTTTCGACTTAGAAGTAAGACAACTCCTGGGTGAGTTAAATGGGCTTGGCCCAAAGATTGACGTCGTCTGGGCTACCGAAGGGCACATAACTTATAATGAAAAGTTGAATATAGTAATGACCAGTCGCGATTGTACATAGTTAATGTAGCCGATTTCAATTCGCAAAAAGACCCAGGCAAAAATCCAAAAGTAGAAAAACTGTTCCAATGCTGTTGGTAAGAGGCTAATCCGACGTATTTTTTGACGAGAAATCGAATGTGCAAACCGCGTTGCTCTCCGACCAATACTTTTGGCTGTAGCCACAAATGAATAATCATTGATGTCAAGATCACGTGCCCAGCAACGGCTCTTACTCCATGGAAACCAAGGAAATTTGCAATTTTTCAACAGCTGGAGATGTTCTGGCCCAATTGCGCATCTTTTGGCACCTTATTGATGTGGTCAGTGTTCAATTGTACTTTTTACAGCGCACTGTATCAAGTACCTTGTGTTTTTTTTATATACAAATGGTGTGGTTTTTCTACATGTAGATAAAGACATAGGAGTTTGTCTTCGACTTAGAAGTAAGACATTTGCCTGGGTGAGTTAAATGGGCTTGGCCCAAAGATTTGACGTCGTCTGGGCTACCGAAGGGCACATAATTTATAAAGAAAAGTTGAATATAGTAATGACCAGTCGCGATTGTACATAGTTAATGTAGCCGATTTCAATTCGCAAAAAGACCAGGCAAAAATCCAAAAGTGGAAAAACTGTTCCAATGCTGCTGGTAAGAGCTATCCGACGTATTTTTGACGAGAAATCGAATGGCAAACCGCGTGCTCTCCGACCAATACTTTTGGCTGTAGCCACAAATGAATAATCATTGATGTCAAGATCACGTGCCCAGCAACGGCTCTTACTCCCATGGAAACCAAGGAAATTTGCAATTTTTCAACAGCTGGAGATGCCTGGCCCAATTGCGCATCTTTTGGCACCTTATTGATGTGGGTCAGTGTTCAATTGTACTTTTTACAGCGGACTGTATCAAGTACCTGTGTTTTTTTATATACAAATGGTGTGGTTTTTCTACATGTAGAGAAAGACATTGAGTTTATCTTCGACTTAGAAGTAAGACAACTCCTGGGTGAGTTAAATGGGCTTGGCCCAAAGATTTGACGTCGTCTGGGCTACCGAAGGGCAGCATAACTTATAATTAAACGTTGAATAATAGTAATACCAGTCGCGATTGTACATAGTTAATGTAGCCGATTTCAATTCGCAAAAACACCAGGCAAAAATCCAAAAGTGGAAAAACTGTTCCAATGCTGCTGGTAAGAGGCTAATCCGACGTATTTTTTGACGAGAAATCGAATGGTGCAAACCGCGTTGCTCTCCGACCAATACTTTGGCTGTAGCCACAAATGAATAATCATTGATGTCAAGATCACGTGCCCAGCAACGGCTCTTACTCCATGGAAACCAAGGAAATTTGCAATTTTCAACAGCTGGAGATGCCTGGCCCAATTGCGCATCTTTGGCACCTTATTGATGTGGGTCAGTGTTCATTGTACTTTTTACAGCGCACTGTATCAAGTACCTTGTGTTTTTTTTATATACAAATGGTGTGGTTTTTCTACATGTAGATAAAGACATTGAGTTTGTCTTCGACTTAGAAGTAAGACATTTGCTGGGTGAGTTAAATGGGCTTGGCCCAAAGATTTGACGTCGTCTGGGCTACGAAGGGCACATAACTTATAATGAAAAGTTGAATAAGTAATGACCAGTCGCGATTGTACATAGTTAATGTAGCCGATTTCAATTCGCAAAAAGACCAGGCAAAAATCAAAAGTGGAAAAACTGTTCCAATGCTGCTGGTAAGAGGCTAATCCGACGTATTTTTTGACGAGAAATCGAATGGTGCAAACCGCGTTGCTCTCCGACCAATACTTTTGGCTGTAGCCACAAATGAATAATCATTGATGTCAAGATCACGTGCCCAGCAACGGCTCTTACTCCATGGAAACCAAGGAAATTTGCAATTTTTCAACAGCTGGAGATGCCTGGCCCAATTGCGCATCTTTTGGCACCTTATTGATGTGGGTCAGTGTTCAATTGTACTTTTTACAGCGGACTGTATCAAGTACCTTGTGTTTTTTTTATATACAAATGGTGTGGTTTTTCTACATGTAGATAAAGACATTGAGTTTGTCTTCGACTTAGAAGTAAGACATTTGCTGGGTGAGTTAAATGGGCTTGGCCAAAAGATTTGACGTCGTCTGGGCTACCGAAGGGCACATAATTTATAATGAAAAGTTGAATATAGTAATGACCAGTCCGCGGATTGTACATAGTTAATGTAGCCGATTTCAATTCGCAAAAAGACCAGGCAAAAATCCAAAAGTGGAAAAACTGTTCCAATGCTGCTGGTAAGAGGCTAATCCGACGTATTTTTTGACGAGAAATCGAATGGTGCAAACCGCGTTGCTCTCCGACCAATACTTTTGGCTGTAGCCACAAATGAATAATCATTGATGTCAAGATCACGTGCCAGCAACGGCTCTTACTCCATGGAAACCAAGGAAATTTGCAATTTTTCAACAGCTGGAGATGCCTGCCCAATTGCGCATCTTTTGGCACCTTATTGATGTGGTCAGTGTTCAATTGTACTTTTTACAGCGGGACTGTATCAAGTACCTTTGTGTTTTTTTTGTATACAAATGGTGTGGTTTTCTACATGTAAGTAAAGACATTGAGTTTATCTTCGACTTAGAAGTAAGACAACTCCTGGGTGAGTTAAATGGGCTTGGCCCAAAGATTTGACGTCGTCTGGGCTACCGAAGGGCACATAACTTATAATGAGAAGTTGAATATAGTAATGACCAGTCGCGATTGTACATAGTTAATGTAGCCGATTTCAATTCGCAAAACACCAGGCAAAAATCCAAAAGTAGAAAAACTGTTCCAATGCTGTTGGTAAGAGGCTAAATCCGACGTATTTTTTGACGAGAAATCGAATGGTGCAAACCGCGTTGCTCTCCGACCAATACTTTTGGCTGTAGCCACAAATGAATAATCATTGATGTCAAGATCACGTGCCCAGCAACGGCTCTTACTCCATGGAAACCAAGGAAATTTGCAATTTTTCAACAGCTGGAGATGTCTGGCCCAATTGCGCATCTTTTGGCACCTTATTGATGTGGGTCAGTGTTCAATTGTACTTTTTACAGCGCACTGTATCAAGTACCCTTGTGTTTTTTTTATATACAAATGGTGTGGTTTTTCTACATGTAGATAAAGACATTGAGTTTGTCTTCGACTTAGAAGTAAGACATTTGCTGGGTGAGTTAAATGGGCTTGGCCAAAGATTTGACGTCGTCTGTGCTACCGAAGGGCACATAACTTATAATGAAAAGTTGAATATAGTAATGGACCAGTCGCGATTGTACATAGTTAATGTAGCCGATTTCAATTCGCAAAAAGACCAGGCAAAAATCCAAAAGTGGAAAAACTGTTCCAATGCTGCTGGTAAGAGGCTAATCCGACGTATTTTTTGACGAGAAATCGAATGGTGCAAACCGCGTTGCTCTCCGACCAATACTTTTGGCTGTAGCCACAAATGAATAATCATTGATGTCAAGATCACGTGCCCAGCAACGGCTCTTACTCCATGGAAACCAAGGAAATTTGCAATTTTTCAACAGCTGGAGATGCCTGGCCCAATTGCGCATCTTTTGGCACCTTATTGATGTGGGGTCAGTGTTCAATTGTACTTTTTACAGCGCACTGTATCAAGTACCTTGTGTTTTTTTTATATACAAATGGTGTGGTTTTTCTACATGTAGATAAAGACATTGAGTTTGTCTTCGACTTAGAAGTAAGACATTTGCTGGGTGAGTTAAATGGGCTTGGCCAAAGATTTGACGTCGTCTGGGCTACCGAAGGGCACATAATTATAATGAAAAGTTGAATATAGTAATGACCAGTCGCGATTTGTACATAGTTAATGTAGCCGATTTCAATTCGCAAAAAGAACAGGCAAAAATCCAAAAGTGGAAAAACTGTTCCAATGCTGCTGGTAAGAGGCTAATCCGACGTATTTTTTGACGAGAAATCGAATGGTGCAAACCGCGTTGCTCTCCGACCAATACTTTGGCTGTAGCCACAAATGAATAATCATTGATGTCAAGATCACGTGCCCAGCAACGGCTCTTACTCCATGGAAACCAAGGAAATTTGCAATTTTTCAACAGCTGGAGATGCCTGGCCCAATTGCGCATCTTTTGGCACCTTATTGATGTGGGTCAGTGTTCAATTGTACTTTTTACAGCGGACTGTATCAAGTACCTTGTGTTTTTTTATATACAAATGGTGTGGTTTTTCTACATGTAGATAAAGACATTGAGTTTATCTTCGACTAGAAGTAAGACAACTCCTGGGTGAGTTAAATGGGCTTGGCCCAAAGATTTGGACGTCGTCTGGGCTACCGAAGGGCACATAACTTATAATGAAAAGTTGAATATAGTAATGACCAGTCGCGATTGTACATAGTTAATGTAGCCGATTTCAATTCGCAAAAACACCAGGCAAAATCCAAAAGTGGAAAAACTGTTCCAATGCTGCTGGTAAGAGGCTAATCCGACGTATTTTTTGACGAGAAATCGAATGGTGCAAACCGCGTTGCTCTCCGACCAATACTTTTGGCTGTAGCCACAAATGAATAATCATTAATGTCAAGATCACGTGCCCAGCAACGGCTCTTACTCCATGGAAACCAAGGAAATTTGCAATTTTCAACAGCTGGAGATGCCTGGCCCAATTGCGCATCTTTTGGCACCTTATTGATGTGGGTCAGTGTTCAATTGTACTTTTTACAGCGCACTGTATCAAGTACCTTGTGTTTTTTTTATATACAAATGGTGTGGTTTTCTACATGTAGATAAAGACATTGAGTTTGTCTTCGACTTAGAAGTAAGACATTTGCTGGGTGAGTTAAATGGGCTTGGCCCAAAGATTTGACGTCGTCTGGGCTACCGAAGGGCACATAATTTATAATGAAAAGTTGAATATAGTAATGACCTAGTCGCGATTGTACATAGTTAATGTAGCCGATTTCAATTCGCAAAAAGAACCAGGCAAAAATCCAAAAGTGGAAAAACTGTTCCAATGCTGCTGGTAAGAGGCTAATCCGACGTATTTTTTGACGAGAAATCGAATGGTGCAAACCGCGTTGCTCTCCGACCAATACTTTGGCTGTAGCCACAAATGAATAATCATTGATGTCAAGATCACGTGCCCAGCAACGGCTCTACTCCATGGAAACCAGGGAAATTTGCAATTTTTCAACAGCTGGAGATGCCTGGCCCAATTGCGCATCTTTTGGCACCTTATTGATGTGGGTCAGTGTTCAATTGTACTTTTTACAGCGGACTGTATCAAGTACCTTG
The DNA here is from genome assembly GCF_032854445.1 of Liolophura sinensis. Taxonomy (NCBI): domain Eukaryota; kingdom Metazoa; phylum Mollusca; class Polyplacophora; order Chitonida; family Chitonidae; genus Liolophura; species Liolophura sinensis. The sequence continues at coordinate 5,864 of NW_027018372.1, forward strand.
TGTTTTTTTGTATACAAATGGTGTGGTTTTTCTACATGTAGATAAAGACATTGAGTTTATCTTCGACTTAGAAGTAAGACAACTCCTGGGTGAGTTAAATGGGCTTGGCCCAAAGATTTTGACGTCGTCTGGGCTACCGAAGGGCACATAACTTATAATGAGAAGTTGAATATAGTAATGACCAGTCGCGATTGTACATAGTTAATGTAGCCGATTTCAATTCGCAAAAACACCAGGCAAAAATCCAAAAGTAGAAAAACTGTTCCAATGCTGTTGGTAAGAGGCTAATCCGACGTATTTTTGACGAGAATCGAATGGTGCAAACCGCGTTGCTCTCCGACCAATACTTTTGGCTGTAGCCACAAATGATAATCATTGATGTCAAGATCACGTGCCCAGCAACGGCTCTTACTCCATGGAAACCAGGAAATTTGCAATTTTTCAACAGCTGGAGATGTCTGGCCCAATTGCGCATCTTTTGGCACCTTATTGATGTGGGTCAGTGTTCAATTGTACTTTTTACAGCGCACTGTATCAAGTACCTTGTGTTTTTTTTATATACAAATGGTGTGGTTTTTCTACATGTAGATAAAGACATTGAGTTTGTCTTCGACTTAGAAGTAAGACATTTGCTGGGTGAGTTAAATGGGCTTGCCCAAAGATTGACGTCGTCTGTGCTACCGAAGGGCACAGAACTTATAATGAAAAGTTGAATATAGTAATGACCAGTCGCGATTGTACATAGTTAATGTAGCCGATTTCAATTCGCAAAAAGACCAGGCAAAAATCCAAAAGTGGAAAAACTGTTCCAATGCTGCTGGTAAGAGGCTAATCCGACGTATTTTTGACGAGAAATCGAATGGTGCAAACCGCGTTGCTCTCTCGACCAATACTTTTGGCTTGTAGCCCAAAATGAATAATCATTGATGTCAAGATCACGTGCCCAGCAACGGCTCTTACTCCATGGAAAACCAAGGAAATTTGCAATTTTTCAACAGCTGGAGATGCCTGGCCCAATTGCGCATCTTTTGGCACCTTATTGATGTGGGTCAGTGTTCAATTGTACTTTTTACAGCGCACTGTATCAAGTACCTTGTGTTTTTTTATATACAAATGGTGTGGTTTTTCTACATGTAGATAAAGACATTGAGTTTGTCTTCGACTTAGAAGTAAGACATTTGCTGGGTGAGTTAAATGGGCTTGGCCCAAAGATTGACGTCGTCTGGCTACCGAAGGGCACATAATTTATAATGAAAAGTTGAATATAGTAATGACCAGTCGCGATTGTACATAGTTAATGTAGCCGATTTCAATTCGCAAAAAGAACAGGCAAAAATCCAAAAGTGGAAAAACTGTTCCAATGCTGCTGGTAAGAGGCTAATCCGACGTATTTTTTGACGAGAAATCGAATGGTGCAAACCGCGTTGCTCTCCGACCAATACTTTTGGCTGTAGCCACAAATGAATAATCATTGATGTCAAGATCACGTGCCCAGCAACGGCTCTTACTCCATGGAAACCAAGGAAATTTGCAATTTTTCAACAGCTGGAGATGCCTGCCCAATTGCGCATCTTTTGGCACCTTATTGATGTGGGTCAGTGTTCAATTGTACTTTTTACAGCGGGACTGTATCAAGTACCTTGTGTTTTTTTATATACAAATGGTGTGGTTTTTCTACATGTAGATAAAGACATTGAGTTTATCTTCGACTTAGAAGTAAGACAACTCCTGGGTGAGTTAAATGGCTTGGCCCAAAGATTTGACGTCGTCTGGGCTACCGAAGGGCACATAACTTATAATGAAAAGTTGAATATAGTAATGACCAGTCGCGATTGTACATAGTTAATGTAGCCGATTTCAATTCGCAAAAAACACCAGGCAAAAATCCAAAGTGGAAAAACTGTTCCAATGCTGCTGGTAAGAGGCTAATCCGACGTATTTTTTGACGAGAAATCGAATGGTGCAAACCGCGTTGCTCTCCGACCAATACTTTTGGCTGTAGCCACAAATGAATAATCATTGATGTCAAGATCACTGTGCCCAGCAACGGCTCTTACTCCATGGAAACCAAGGAAATTTGCCAATTTTTCAACAGCTGGAGATGTCTGGCCCAATTGCGCATCTTTGGCACCTTATTGATGTGGGTCAGTGTCAATTGTACTTTTTACAGCGCACTGTATCAAGTACCTTGTGTTTTTTTTATATACAAATGGTGTGGTTTTTCTACATGTAGATAAAGACATTGAGTTTGTCTTCGACTTAGAAGTAAGACATTTGCTGGGTGAGTTAAATGGGCTTGGCCCAAAGATTTGACGTCGTCTGGGCTACCGAAGGGCACATAACTTATAATGAAAAGTTGAATATAGTAATGACCAGTCGCGATTGTACATAGTTAATGTAGCCGATTTCAATTCGCAAAAGACCAGGCAAAAATCCAAAAGTGGAAAAACTGTCCAATGCTGCTGGTAAGAGGCTAATCCGACGTATTTTTTGACGAGAAATCGAATGGTGCAAACCGCGTTGCTCTCCGACCAATACTTTTGGCTGTAGCCACAAATGAATAATCATTGATGTCAAGATCACGTGCCCAGCAACGGCTCTTACTCCATGGAAACCAAGGAAATTGCAATTTTTCAACAGCTGGAGATGTCTGGCCCAATTTGCGCATCTTTTGGCACCTTATTGATGTGGGTCAGTTGTTCAATTGTACTTTTTACAGCGGACTGTATCAAGTACCTTGTGTTTTTTTTATATACAAATGGTGTGGTTTTTTCTACATGTAGATAAAGACATTGAGTTTGTCTTCGACTTAGAAGTAAGACATTTGCTGGGTGAGTTAAATGGGCTTGGCCCAAAGATTTGACGTCGTCTGGGCTACCGAAGGGCACATAACTTATAATGAAAAGTTGAATATAGTAATGACCAGTCGCGATTGTACATAGTTAATGTAGCCGATTTCAATTCGCAAAAGACCAGGCAAAAATCAAAAGTGGAAAAACTGTTCCAATGCTGCTGGTAAGAGGCTAATCCGACGTATTTTTTGACGAGAAATCGAATGGTGCAAACCGCGTTGCTCTGCGACCAATACTTTTGGCTGTAGCCACAAATGAATAATCATTGATGTCAAGATCACGTGCCCAGCAACGGCTCTTACTCCATGGAAACCAAGGAAATTTGCAATTTTTTCAACAGCTGGAGATGTCTGGCCCAATTGCGCATCTTTTGGCACCTTATTGATGTGGGTCAGTGTTCAATTGTACTTTTTACAGCGGACTGTATCAAGTACCTTGTGTTTTTTTTATATACAAATGGTGTGGTTTTTCTACATGTAGATAAAGATATTGAGTTTGTCTTCGACTTAGAAGTAAGACATTTGCTGGGTGAGTTAAATGGGCTTGGCCCAAAGATTTGACGTCGTCTGTGCTACCGAAGGGCACATAACTTATAATGAAAAGTTGAATATAGTAATGACCAGTCGCGATTGTACATAGTTAATGTAGCCGATTTCAATTAGCAGAAAGACCAGGCAAAAATCCAAAAGTGGAAAAACTGTTCCAATGCTGCTGATAAGAGGCTAATCCGACGTATTTTTTGACGAGAAATCGAATGGTGCAAACCGCGTTGCTCTCCGACCAATACTTTTGCTGTAGCCACAAATGAATAATCATTGATGTCAAGATCACGTGCCCAGCAACGGCTCTTACTCCATGGAAACCAAGGAAATTTGCAATTTTTCAACAGCTGGAGATGTCTGGCCCAATTGCGCATCTTTTGGCACCTTATTGATGTGGGTCAGTGTTCAATTGTACTTTTTACAGCGGACTGTATCAAGTACCTTGTGTTTTTTTTATATACAAATGGTGTGGTTTTTCTACATGTAGATAAAGACATTGAGTTTGTCTTCGACTTAGAAGTAAGACATTTGCTGGGTGAGTTAAATGGGCTTGGCCCAAAGATTTGACGTCGTCTGGGCTACCGAAGGGCACATAACTTATAATGAAAAGTTGAATATAGTAATGACCAGTCGCGATTGTACATAGTTAATGTAGCCGATTTCAATTCGCAAAAAGACCAGGCAAAAATCCAAAAGTGGAAAAACTGTTCCAATGCTGCTGGTAAGAGGCTAATCCGACGTATTTTTTGACGAGAAATCGAATTGTGCAAACCGTGTTGCTCTCCGACCAATACTTTTGGCTGTAGCCACAAATGAATAATCATTGATGTCAAGATCACGTGCCCAGCAACGGCTCTTACTCCATGGAAACCAAGGAAATTTGCAATTTTTCAACAGCTGGAGATGCCTGGCCCAATTGCGCATCTTTTGGCACCTTATTGATGTGGGTCAGTGTTCAATTGTACTTTTTACAGCGCACTGTATCAAGTACCTTGTGTTTTTTTTTATATACAAATGGTGTGGTTTTTCTACATGTAGATAAAGACATTGAGTTTGTCTTCGACTTAGAAGTAAGACATTTGCTGGGTGAGTTAAATGGGCTTGGCCCAAAGATTTGACGTCGTCTGGGCTACCGAAGGGCACATAATTTATAATGAAAAGTTGAATATAGTAATGACCAGTCGCGATTGTACATAGTTAATGTAGACGATTTCAATTCGCAAAAAGACCAGGCAAAAATCCAAAAGTGGAAAAACTGTTCCAATGCTGCTGGTAAGAGGCTAATCCGACGTATTTTTTGACGAGAAATCGAATGGTGCAAACCGCGTTGCTCTCCGACCAATACTTTTGGCTGTAGCCACAAATGAATAATCATTGATGTCAAGATCACGTGCCCAGCAACGGCTCTTACTCCATGGAAACCAAGGAAATTTGCAATTTTTCAACAGCTGGAGATGCCTGGCCCAATTGCGCATCTTTTGGCACCTTATTGATGTGGGTCAGTGTTCAATTGTACTTTTTACAGCGGACTGTATCAAGTACCTTGTGTTTTTTTATATACAAATGGTGTGGTTTTTCTACATGTAGATAAAGACATTGAGTTTATCTTCGACTTAGAAGTAAGACAACTCCTGGGTGAGTTAAATGGGCTTGGCCCAAAGATTTGACGTCGTCTGGGCTAGCGAAGGGCACATAACTTATAATGAAAAGTTGAATATAGTAATGACCAGTCGCGATTGTACATAGTTAATGTAGCCGATTTCAATTCGCAAAAACACCAGGCAAAAATCCAAAAGTAGAAAAACTGTTCCAATGCTGTTGGTAAGAGGCTAATCCGACGTATATTTTGACGAGAAATCGAATGGCGCAAACCGCGTTGCTCTCCGACCAATACTTTTGGCTGTAGCCACAAATGAATAATCATTGATGTCAAGATCACGTGCCCAGCAACGGCTCTTACTCCATGGAAACCAAGGAAATTTGCAATTTTTCAACAGCTGGAGATGTCTGGCCCAATTGCGCATCTTTTGGCACCTTATTGATGTGGGTCAGTGTTCAATTGTACTTTTTACAGCGGACTGTATCAAGTACCTTGTGTTTTTTTTATATACAAATGGTGTGGTTTTTCTACATGTAGATAAAGACATTGAGTTTGTCTTCGACTTAGAAGTAAGACATTTGCTGGGTGAGTTAAATGGGCTTGGCCCAAAGATTTGACGTCGTCTGGGCTACCGAAGGGCACATAACTTATAATGAAAAGTTGAATATAGTAATGACCAGTCGCGATTGTACATAGTTAATGTAGCCGATTTCAATTCGCAAAAAGACCAGGCAAAAATCCAAAAGTGGAAAAACTGTTCCAATGCTGCTGGTAAGAGGCTAATCCGACGTATTTTTTGACGAGAAATCGAATGGTGCAAACCGCGTTGCTCTCCGACCAATACTTTTGGCTGTAGCCACAAATGAATAATCATTGATGTCAAGATCACGTGCCCAGCAACGGCTCTTACTCCATGGAAACCAAGGAAATTTGCAATTTTTCAACAGCTGGAGATGTCTGGCCCAATTGCGCATCTTTTGGCACCTTATTGATGTGGGTCAGTGTTCAATTGTACTTTTTACAGCGGACTGTATCAAGTACCTTGTGTTTTTTTTATATACAAATGGTGTGGTTTTTCTACATGTAGATAAAGACATTGAGTTTGTCTTCGACTTAGAAGTAAGACATTTGCTGGGTGAGTTAAATGGGCTTGGCCCAAAGATTTGACGTCGTCTGTGCTACCGAAGGGCACATAACTTATAATGAAAAGTTGAATATAGTAATGACCAGTCGCGATTGTACATAGTTAATGTAGCCGATTTCAATTCGCAAAAAGACCAGGCAAAAATCCAAAAAGTGGAAAAACTGTTCCAATGCTGCTGATAAGAGGCTAATCCGACGTATTTTTTTGACGAGAAATCGAATGGTGCAAACCGTGTTGCTCTCCGACCAATACTTTTGGCTGTAGCCACAAATGAATAATCATTGATGTCAAGATCACGTGCCCAGCAACGGCTCTTACTCCATGGAAACCAAGGAAATTTGCAATTTTTCAACAGCTGGAGATGCCTGGCCCAATTGCGCATCTTTTGGCACCTTATTGATGTGGGTCAGTGTTCAATTGTACTTTTTACAGCGGACTGTATCAAGTACCTTGTGTTTTTTTTATATACAATGGTGTGGTGTTTTTCTACATGTAGATAAAGACATTGAGTTTATCTTCGACTTAGAAGTAAGACAACTCCTGGGTGAGTTAAATGGGCTTGGCCCAAAGATTTGACGTCGTCTGGGCTACCGAAGGGCACATAACTTATAATGAAAAGTTGAATATAGTAATGACCAGTCGCGATTGTACATAGTTAATGTAGCCGATTTCAATTCGCAAAAACACCAGGCAAAAATCCAAAAGTAGAAAAACTGTTCCAATGCTGTTGGTAAGAGGCTAATCCGACGTATTTTTTGACGAGAAATCGAATGGTGCAAACCGCGTTGCTCTCCGACCAATACTTTTGGCTGTAGCCACAAATGAATAATCATTGATGTCAAGATCACGTGCCCAGCAACGGCTCTTACTCCATGGAAACCAAGGAAATTTGCAATTTTTCAACAGCTGGAGATGTCTGGCCCAATTGCGCATCTTTGGCACCTTATTGATGTGGGTCAGTGTTCAATTGTACTTTTTACAGCGGACTGTATCAAGTACCTGTGTTTTTTTTATATACAAATGGTGTGGTTTTTCTACATGTAGATAAAGACATTGAGTTTGTCTTCGACTTAGAAGTAAGACATTTGCTGGGTGAGTTAAATGGGCTTGGCCCAAAGATTTGACGTCGTCTGTGCTACCGAAGGGCACATAACTTATAATGAAAAGTTGAATATAGTAATGACCAGTCGCGATTGTACATAGTTAATGTAGCCGATTTCAATTCGCAAAAAGACCAGGCAAAAATCCAAAAGTGGAAAAACTGTTCAATGCTGCTGGTAAGAGGCTAATCCGACGTATTTTTTGACGAGAAATCGAATGGTGCAAACCGCGTTGCTCTCCGACCAATACTTTTGGCTGTAGCCACAAATGAATAATCATTGATGTCAAGATCACGTGCCCAGCAACGGCTCTTACTCCATGGAAACCAAGGAAATTTGCAATTTTTCAACAGCTGGAGATGCCTGGCCCAATTGCGCATCTTTGGCACCTTATTGATGTGGGTCAGTGTTCAATTGTACTTTTTACAGCGCACTGTATCAAGTACCTTGTGTTTTTTTTATATACAAATGGTGTGGTTTTTCTACATGTAGATAAAGACATTGAGTTTGTCTTCGACTTAGAAGTAAGACATTTGCTGGGTGAGTTAAATGGGCTTGGCCAAAGATTTGACGTCGTCTGGGCTACCGAAGGGCACATAACTTATAATGAAAAGTTGAATATAGTAATGACCAGTCGCGATTGTACATAGTTAATGTAGCCGATTTCAATTCGCAAAAAGACCAGGCAAAAATCCAAAAGTGGAAAAACTGTTCCAATGCTGCTGGTAAGAGGCTAATCCGACGTATTTTTTGACGAGAAATCGAATGGTGCAAACCCGCGTTGCTCTCCGACCAATACTTTTGGCTGTAGCCACAAATGAATAATCATTGATGTCAAGATCACGTGCCCAGCAACGGCTTCTTACTCCATGGAAACCAAGGAAATTTGCAATTTTTCAACAGCTGGAGATGCCTGGCCCAATTGCGCATCTTTTGGCACCTTATTGATGTGGGTCAGTGTTCAATTGTACTTTTTACAGCGGACTGTATCAAGTACCTTGTGTTTTTTTATATACAAATGGTGTGGTTTTTCTACATGTAGATAAAGACATTGAGTTTATCTTCGACTTAGAAGTAAGACAACTCCTGGGTGAGTTAAAATGGGCTTGGCCCAAAGATTTTGACGTCGTCTGGGCTACCGAAGGGCACATAACTTATAATGAAAAGTTGAATATAGTAATGACCAGTCGCGATTGTACATAGTTAATGTAGCCGATTTCAATTCGCAAAAACACCAGGCAAAAATCCAAAGTAGAAAAACTGTTCCAATGCTGTTGGTAAGAGGCTAATCCGACGTATTTTTTGACGAGAAATCGAATGGTGCCAAACCGCGTTGCTCTCCGACCAATACTTTTGGCTGTAGCCACAAATGAATAATCATTGATGTCAAGATCACGTGCCCAGCAACGCTCTTACTCCATGGAAACCAAGGAAATTTGCAATTTTCAACAGCTGAGATGTCTGGCCCAATTGCGCATCTTTTGGCACCTTATTGATGTGGGTCAGTGTTCAATTGTACTTTTTACAGCGGGACTGTATCAAGTACCTTGTGTTTTTTTTATATACAAATGGTGTGGTTTTTCTACATGTAGATAAAGACATTGAGTTTGTCTTCGACTTAGAAGTAAGACATTGGTGCTGTGAGTTAAAAGGGCTTGGCCCAAAGATTTGACGTCGTTTGTGCTACCGAAGGGCACATAACTTATAATGAAAAGTTGAATATAGTAATGACCAGTCGCGATTGTACATAGTTAATGTAGCCGATTTCAATTCGCAAAAAGACCAGGCAAAAATCCAAAAGTGGAAAAAACTGTTCCAATGCTGCTGGTAAGAGGCTAATCCGACGTATTTTTTGACGAGAAATCGAATGGTGCAAACCGCGTTGCTCTCCGACCAATACTTTTGGCTGTAGCCACAAATGAATAATCATTGATGTCAAGATCACGTGCCCAGCAACGGCTCTTACTCCATGGAAACCAAGGAAATTTGCAATTTTTTCAACAGCTGGAGATGTCTGGCCCAATTGCGCATCTTTTGGCACCTTATTGATGTGGGTCAGTGTTCAATTGTACTTTTTACAGCGGACTGTATCAAGTACCTTGTGTTTTTTTTATATACAAATGGTGTGGTTTTTCTACATGTAGATAAAGACATTGAGTTTGTCTTCGACTTAGAAGTAAGACATTTGCTGGGTGAGTTAAAAGGGCTTGGCCCAAAGATTTGACGTCGTTTGTGCTACCCGAAGGGCACATAACTTATAATGAAAGTTGAATATAGTAATGACCAGTCGCGATTGTACATAGTTAATGTAGCCGATTTCAATTCGCAAAAAGACCAGGCAAAAATCCAAAAGTGGAAAAACTGTTCCAATGCTGCTGGTAAGAGGCTAATCCGACGTATTTTTTGACGAGAAAATCGAATGGTGCAAAACCGCGTTGCTCTCCGACCAATACTTTTGGCTGTAGCCACAAATGAATAATCATTGATGTCAAGATCACGTGCCCAGCAACGGCTCTTACTCCATGGAAACCAAGGAAATTTGCAATTTTTCAACAGCTGGAGATGCTGGCCCAATTGCGCATCTTTTGGCACCTTATTGATGTGGGTCAGTGTTCAATTGTACTTTTTACAGCGCACTGTATCAAGTACCTTGTGTTTTTTTTATATACAAATGGTGGTGGGTTTTTCTACATGTAGATAAAGACATTGAGTTTGTCTTCGACTTAGAAGTAAGACATTTGCTGGGTGAGTTAAATGGGCTTGGCCCAAAGATTTGACGTCGTCTGGGCTACCGAAGGGCACATAACGTATAATGAAAAGTTGAATATAGTAATGACCAGTCGCGATTGTACATAGTTAATGTAGCCGATTTCAATTCGCAAAAAGACCAGGCAAAAATCCAAAAGTGGAAAAACTGTTCCAATGCTGCTGGTAAGAGGCTAATCCGACGTATTTTTTGACGAGAAATCGAATGGTGCAAACCGCGTTGCTCTCCGACCAATACTTTTGGCTGTAGCCACAAATGAATAATCATTGATGTCAAGATCACGTGCCCAGCAACGGCTCTTACTCCATGGAAACCAAGAAAATTTGCAATTTTTCAACAGCTGGAGATGCCTGGCCCAATTACGCATCTTTTGGCACCTTATTGATGTGGGTCAGTGTTCAATTGTACTTTTTACAGCGGACTGTATCAAGTACCTTGTGTTTTTTTTATATACAAATGGTGTGGTTTTTCTACATGTAGATAAAGACATTGAGTTTATCTTCGACTTAGAAGTAAGACAACTCCTGGGTGAGTTAAATGGGCTTGGCCCAAAGATTTGACGTCGTCTGGGCTACCGAAGGCACATAACTTATAATGAAAAGTTGAATATAGTAATGACCAGTCGCGATTGTACATAGTTAATGTAGCCGATTTCAATTCGCAAAAAGACCAGGCAAAAATCCAAAAGTGGAAAAACTGTTCCAATGCTGCTGGTAAGAGGCTAATCCGACGTATTTTTTGACGAAAAATCGAATGGTGCAAACCGCGTTGCTCTCCGACCAATACTTTTGGCTGTAGCCACAAATGAATAATCATTGATGTCAAGATCACGTGCCCAGCAACGGCTCTTACTCCATGGAAACCAAGGAAATTTGCAATTTCTCAACAGCTGGAGATGTCTGGCCCAATTGCGCATCTTTTGGCACCTTATTGATGTGGGTCAGTGTTCAATTGTACTTTTTACAGCGGACTGTATCAAGTACCTTGTGTTTTTTTTATATACAAATGGTGTGGTTTTTCTACATGTAGATAAAGACATTGAGTTTGTCTTCGACTTAGAAGTAAGACATTTGCTGGGTGAATTAAATGGGCTTGGCCCAAAGATTTGACGTCGTCTGTGCTACCGAAGGGCACATAACTTAAGTGAAAAGTTGAATATAGTAATGACCAGTCGCGATTGTACATAGTTAATGTAGCCGATTTCAATTCGCAAAAAGACCAGGCAAAAATCCAAAAGTGGAAAAACTGTTCCAATGCTGCTGGTAAGAGGCTAATCCGACGTATTTTTTGACGAGAAATCGAATGGTGCAAACCGCGTTGCTCTCCGACCAATACTTTTGGCTGTAGCCACAAATGAATAAATCATTGATGTCAAGATCACGTGCCCAGCAACGGCTCTTACTCCATGGAAACCAAGGAAATTTGCAATTTTTCAACAGCTGGAGATGCCTGGCCCAATTGCGCATCTTTTGGCACCTTATTGATGTGGGTCAGTGTTCAATTGTACTTTTTACAGCGGACTGTATCAAGTACCTTGTGTTTTTTTATATACAAATGGTGTGGTTTTTCTACATGTAGATAAAGACATTGAGTTTGTCTTCGACTTAGAAGTAAGACATTTGCTGGGTGAGTTAAAAGGGCTTGGCCCAAAGATTTGACGTCGTTTGTGCTACCGAAGGCACATAACTTATAATGAAAAGTTGCATATAGTAATGACCAGTCGCGATTGTACATAGTTAATGTAGCCGATTTCAATTCGCAAAAAGACCAGGCAAAAATCCAAAAGTGGAAAAACTGTTCCAATGCTGCTGGTAAGAGGCTAATCCGACGTATTTTTTGACGAGAAATCGAATGGTGCAAACCGCGTTGCTCTCCGACCAATACTTTTGGCTGTAGCCACAAATGAATAATCATTGATGTCAAGATCACGTGCCCAGCAACGGCTCTTACTCCATGGAAACCAAGGAAATTTGCAATTTTTCAACAGCTGGAGATGTCTGGCCAATTGCGCATCTTTGGCACTTATTGATGTGGGTCAGTGTTCAATTGTACTTTTTACAGCGGACTGTATCAAGTACCTTGTGTTTTTTTTATATACAAATGGTGTGGTTTTTCTACATGTAGATAAAGACATTGAGTTTGTCTTCGACTTAGAAGTAAGACATTTGCTGGGTGAGTTAAAAGGGCTTGGCCCAAAGATTTGACGTCGTTTGTGCTACCGAAGGGCACATAACTTATAATGAAAAAGTTGAATATAGTAATGACCAGTCGCGATTGTACATAGTTAATGTAGCCGATTTCAATTCGCAAAAAGACCAGGCAAAAATCCAAAAGTGGAAAAACTGTTCCAATGCTGCTGGTAAGAGGCTAATCCGACGTATTTTTTGACGAGAAATCGAATGGTGCAAACCGCGTTGCTCTCCGACCAATACTTTTGGCTGTAGCCACAAATGAATAATCATTGATGTCAAGATCACGTGCCCAGCAACGGCTCTTACTCCATGGAAACCAAGGAAATTTGCAATTTTTCAACAGCTGGAGATGCCTGGCCCAATTGCGCATCTTTTGCACCTTATTGATGTGGGTCAGTGTTCAATTGTACTTTTTACAGCGCACTGTATCAAGTACCTTGTGTTTTTTTTATATACAAATGTGTGGTTTTTCTACATGTAGATAAAGACATTGAGTTTGTCTTCGACTTAGAAGTAAGACATTTGCTGGGTGAGTTAAATGGGCTTGGCCCAAAGATTGACGTCGTCTGGGCTACCGAAGGGCACATAACGTATAATGAAAAGTTGAATATAGTAATGACCAGTCGCGATTGGTACATAGTTAATGTAGCCGATTTCAATTCGCAAAAAGACCAGGCAAAAATCCAAAAGTGGAAAAACTGTTCCAATGCTGCTGGTAAGAGGCTAATCCGACGTATTTTTTGACGAGAAATCGAATGGTGCAAACCGCGTTGCTCTCCGACCAATACTTTTGGCTGTAGCCACAAATGAATAATCATTGATGTCAAGATCACGTGCCAGCAACGGCTCTTACTCCATGGAAACCAAGGAAATTTGCAATTTTTCAACAGCTGGAGATGCCTGGCCCAATTACGCATCTTTTGGCACCTTATTGATGTGGGTCAGTGTTCAATTGTACTTTTTACAGCGGACTGTATCAAGTACCTTGTGTTTTTTTTTATATACAAATGGTGTGGTTTTTCTACATGTAGATAAAGACATTGAGTTTATCTTCGACTTAGAAGTAAGACAACTCCTGGGTGAGTTAAATGGGCTTGGCCCAAAGATTTGACGTCGTCTGGGCTACCGAAGGGCACATAACTTATAATGAAAAGTTGAATATAGTAATGACCAGTCGCGATTGTACATAGTTAATGTAGCCGATTTCAATTCGCAAAAAGACCAGGCAAAAATCCAAAAAGTGGAAAAAACTGTTCCAATGCTGCTGGTAAGAGGCTAATCCGACGTATTTTTTGACGAAAAATCGAATGGTGCAAACCGCGTTGCTCTCCGACCAATACTTTTGGCTGTAGCCACAAATGAATAATCATTGATGTCAAGATCACGTGCCCAGCAACGGCTCTTACTCCATGGAAACCAAGGAATTTGCAATTTCTCAACAGCTGGAGATGTCTGGCCCAATTGCGCATCTTTTGGGCACCTTATTGATGTGGGTCAGTGTTCAATTGTACTTTTTACAGCGGACTGTATCAAGTACCTTGTGTTTTTTTTATATACAAATGGTGTGGTTTTTCTACATGTAGATAAAGACATTGAGTTTGTCTTCGACTTAGAAGTAAGACATTTGCTGGGTGAATTAAATGGGCTTGGCCCAAAGATTTGACGTCGTCTGTGCTACCGAAGGGCACATAACTTATAGTGAAAAGTTGAATATAGTAATGACCAGTCGCGATTGTACATAGTTAATGTAGCCGATTTCAATTCGCAAAAAGACCAGGCAAAAATCCAAAAGTGGAAAAACTGTTCCAATGCTGCTGGTAAGAGGCTAATCCGACGTATTTTTTGACGAGAAATCGAATGGTGCAAACCGCGTTGCTCTCCGACCAATACTTTTGGCTGTAGCCACAAATGAATAATCATTGATGTCAAGATCACGTGCCCAGCAACGGCTCTTACTCCATGGAAACCAAGGAAATTTGCAATTTTTCAACAGCTGGAGATGCCTGGCCCAATTGCGCATCTTTTGGCACCTTATTGATGTGGGTCAGTGTTCAATTGTACTTTTTACAGCGGACTGTATCAAGTACCTTGTGTTTTTTTATATACAAATGGTGTGGTTTTTCTACATGTAGATAAAGACATTGAGTTTATCTTCGACTTAGAAGTAAGACAACTCCTGGGTGAGTTAAATGGGCTTGGCCCAAAGATTTGACGTCGTCTGGGCTACCGAAGGGCACATAACTTATAATGAAAAGTTGAATATAGTAATGACCAGTCGCGATTGTACATAGTTAATGTAGCCGATTTCAATTCGCAAAAAGACCAGGCAAAAATCCAAAAGTGGAAAAACTGTTCCAATGCTGCTGGTAAGAGGCTAATCCGACGTATTTTTTGACGAGAAATCGAATGGTGCAAACCGCGTTGCTCTCCGACCAATACTTTTGGCTGTAGCCACAAATGAATAATCATTGATGTCAAGATCACGTGCCCAGCAACGGCTCTTACTCCATGGAAACCAAGGAAATTTGCAATTTTTCAACAGCTGGAGATGCCTGGCCCAATTACGCATCTTTTGGCACCTTATTGATGTGGGTCAGTGTTCAATTGTACTTTTTACAGCGCACTGTATCAAGTACCTTGTGTTTTTTTTATATACAAATGGTGTGGTTTTTCTACATGTAGATAAAGACATTGAGTTTGTCTTCGACTTAGAAGTAAGACATTTGCTGGGTGAGTTAAATGGGCTTGGCCCAAAGATTTGACGTCGTCTGGGCTACCGAAGGGCACATAACTTATAATGAAAAGTTGAATATAGTAATGACCAGTCGCGATTGTACATAGTTAATGTAGCCGATTTCAATTCGCAAAAAGACCAGGCAAAAATCCAAAAGTGGAAAAACTGTTCCAATGCTGCTGGTAAGAGGCTAATCCGACGTATTTTTTGACGAGAAATCGAATGGTGCAAACCGCGTTGCTCTCCGACCAATACTTTTGGCTGTAGCCACAAATGAATAATCATTGATGTCAAGATCACGTGCCCAGCAACGGCTCTTACTCCATGGAAACCAAGGAAATTTGCAATTTTTCAACAGCTGGAGATGCCTGGCCCAATTGCGCATCTTTTGGCACCTTATTGATGTGGGTCAGTGTTCAATTGTACTTTTTACAGCGGACTGTATCAAGTACCTTGTGTTTTTTTTATATACAAATGGTGTGGTTTTTCTACATGTAGATAAAGACATTGAGTTTGTCTTCGACTTAGAAGTAAGACATTTGCTGGGTGAGTTAAATGGGCTTGGCCCAAAGATTTGACGTCGTCTGGGCTACCGAAGGGCACATAACTTATAATGAAAAGTTGAATATAGTAATGACCAGTCGCGATTGTACATAGTTAATGTAGCCGAATTCAATTCGCAAAAAGACCAGGCAAAAATCCAAAAGTAGAAAAACTGTTCCAATGCTGTTGGTAAGAGGCTAATCCGACGTATTTTTTGACGAGAAATCGAATGGTGCAAACCGCGTTGCTCTCCGACCAATACTTTTGGCTGTAGCCACAAATGAATAATCATTGATGTCAAGATCACGTGCCCAGCAACGGCTCTTACTCCATGGAAACCAAGGAAATTTGCAATTTTTCAACAGCTGGAGATGTCTGGCCCAATTGCGCATCTTTTGGCACCTTATTGATGTGGGTCAGTGTTCAATTGTACTTTTTACAGCGGACTGTATCAAGTACCTTGTGTTTTTTTTATATACAAATGGTGTGGTTTTTCTACATGTAGATAAAGACATTGAGTTTGTCTTCGACTTAGAAGTAAGACATTTGCTGGGTGAGTTAAATGGGCTTGGCCCAAAGATTTGACGTCGTCTGGGCTACCGAAGGGCACATAACTTATAATGAAAAGTTGAATATAGTAATGACCAGTCGCGATTGTACATAGTTAATGTAGCCGATTTCAATTCGCAAAAAGACCAGGCAAAAATCCAAAAGTGGAAAAACTGTTCCAATGCTGCTGGTAAGAGGCTAATCCGACGTATTTTTTGACGAGAAATCGAATGGTGCAAACCGCGTTGCTCTCCGACCAATACTTTTGGCTGTAGCCACAAATGAATAATCATTGATGTCAAGATCACGTGCCCAGCAACGGCTCTTACTCCATGGAAACCAAGGAAATTTGCAATTTTTCAACAGCTGGAGATGTCTGGCCCAATTGCGCATCTTTTGGCACCTTATTGATGTGGGTCAGTGTTCAATTGTACTTTTTACAGCGGACTGTATCAAGTACCTTGTGTTTTTTTTATATACAAATGGTGTGGTTTTTCTACATGTAGATAAAGACATTGAGTTTGTCTTCGACTTAGAAGTAAGACATTTGCTGGGTGAGTTAAATGGGCTTGGCCCAAAGATTTGACGTCGTCTGGGCTACCGAAGGGCACATAACTTATAATGAAAAGTTGAATATAGTAATGACCAGTCGCGATTGTACATAGTTAATGTAGCCGATTTCAATTCGCAAAAAGACCAGGCAAAAATCCAAAAGTGGAAAAACTGTTCCAATGCTGCTGATAAGAGGCTAATCCGACGTATTTTTTGACGAGAAATCGAATGGTGCAAACCGCGTTGCTCTCCGACCAATACTTTTGGCTGTAGCCACAAATGAATAATCATTGATGTCAAGATCACGTGCCCAGCAACGGCTCTTACTCCATGGAAACCAAGGAAATTTGCAATTTTTCAACAGCTGGAGATGCCTGGCCCAATTGCGTATCTTTTGGCACCTTATTGATGTGGGTCAGTGTTCAATTGTACTTTTTACAGCGCACTGTATCAAGTACCTTGTGTTTTTTTTATATACAAATGGTGTGGTTTTTCTACATGTAGATAAAGACATTGAGTTTGTCTTCGACTTAGAAGTAAGACATTTGCTGGGTGAGTTAAATGGGCTTGGCCCAAAGATTTGACGTCGTCTGGGCTACCGAAGGGCACATAATTTATAAAGAAAAGTTGAATATAGTAATGACCAGTCGCGATTGTACATAGTTAATGTAGCCCATTTCAATTCGCAAAAACACCAGGCAAAAATCCAAAAGTGGAAAAACTGTTCCAATGCTGCTGGTAAGAGGCTAATCCGACGTATTTTTTGACGAGAAATCGAATGGTGCAAACCGCGTTGCTCTCCGACCAATACTTTTGGCTGTAGCCACAAATGAATAATCATTGATGTCAAGATCACGTGCCCAGCAACGGCTCTTACTCCATGGAAACCAAGGAAATTTGCAATTTTTCAACAGCTGGAGATGCCTGGCCCAATTGCGCATCTTTTGGCACCTTATTGATGTGGGTCAGTGTTCAATTGTACTTTTTACAGCGGACTGTATCAAGTACCTTGTGTTTTTTTATATACAAATGGTGTGGTTTTTCTACATGTAGATAAAGACATTGAGTTTATCTTCGACTTAGAAGTAAGACAACTCCTGGGTGAGTTAAATGGGCTTGGCCCAAAGATTTGACGTCGTCTGGGCTACCGAAGGGCACATAACTTATAATGAAAAGTTGAATATAGTAATGACCAGTCGCGATTGTACATAGTTAATGTAGCCGATTTCAATTCGCAAAAACACCAGGCAAAAATCCAAAAGTGGAAAAACTGTTCCAATGCTGCTGGTAAGAGGCTAATCCGACGTATTTTTTGACGAGAAATCGAATGGTGCAAACCGCGTTGCTCTCCGACCAATACTTTTGGCTGTAGCCACAAATGAATAATCATTGATGTCAAGATCACGTGCCCAGCAACGGCTCTTACTCCATGGAAACCAAGGAAATTTGCAATTTTTCAACAGCTGGAGATGCCTGGCCCAATTGCGCATCTTTTGGCACCTTATTGATGTGGGTCAGTGTTCAATTGTACTTTTTACAGCGCACTGTATCAAGTACCTTGTGTTTTTTTTATATACAAATGGTGTGGTTTTTCTACATGTAGATAAAGACATTGAGTTTGTCTTCGACTTAGAAGTAAGACATTTGCTGGGTGAGTTAAATGGGCTTGGCCCAAAGATTTGACGTCGTCTGGGCTACCGAAGGGCACATAACTTATAATGAAAAGTTGAATATAGTAATGACCAGTCGCGATTGTACATAGTTAATGTAGCCGATTTCAATTCGCAAAAAGACCAGGCAAAAATCCAAAAGTGGAAAAACTGTTCCAATGCTGCTGGTAAGAGGCTAATCCGACGTATTTTTTGACGAGAAATCGAATGGTGCAAACCGCGTTGCTCTCCGACCAATACTTTTGGCTGTAGCCACAAATGAATAATCATTGATGTCAAGATCACGTGCCCAGCAACGGCTCTTACTCCATGGAAACCAAGGAAATTTGCAATTTTTCAACAGCTGAAGATGCCTGGCCCAATTACGCATCTTTTGGCACCTTATTGATGTGGGTCAGTGTTCAATTGTACTTTTTACAGCGGACTGTATCAAGTACCTTGTGTTTTTTTTATATACAAATGGTGTGGTTTTTCTACATGTAGATAAAGACATTGAGTTTATTTTCGACTTAGAAGTAAGACAACTCCTGGGTGAGTTAAATGGGCTTGGCCCAAAGATTTGACGTCGTCTGGGCTACCGAAGGGCACATAACTTATAATGAAAAGTTGAATATAGTAATGACCAGTCGCGATTGTACATAGTTAATGTAGCCGATTTCAATTCGCAAAAAGACCAGGCAAAAATCCAAAAGTAGAAAAACTGTTCCAATGCTGTTGGTAAGAGGCTAATCCGACGTATTTTTTGACGAGAAATTGAATGGTGCAAACCGCGTTGCTCTCCGACCAATACTTTTGGCTGTAGCCACAAATGAATAATCATTGATGTCAAGATCACGTGCCCAGCAACGGCTCTTACTCCATGGAAACCAAGGAAATTTGCAATTTTTCAACAGCTGGAGATGTCTGGCCCAATTGCGCATCTTTTGGCACCTTATTGATGTGGGTCAGTGTTCAATTGTACTTTTTACAGCGGACTGTATCAAGTACCTTGTGTTTTTTTTATATACAAATGGTGTGGTTTTTCTACATGTAGATAAAGACATTGAGTTTGTCTTCGACTTAGAAGTAAGACATTTGCTGGGTGAGTTAAATGGGCTTGGCCCAAAGATTTGACGTCGTCTGTGCTACCGAAGGGCACATAACTTATAATGAAAAGTTGAATATAGTAATGACCAGTCGCGATTGTACATAGTTAATGTAGCCGATTTCAATTCGCAAAAAGACCAGGCAAAAATCCAAAAGTGGAAAAACTGTTCCAATGCTGCTGGTAAGAGGCTAATCCGACGTATTTTTTGACGAGAAATCGAATGGTGCAAACCGCGTTGCTCTCCGACCAATACTTTTGGCTGTAGCCACAAATGAATAATCATTGATGTCAAGATCACGTGCCCAGCAACGGCTCTTACTCCATGGAAACCAAGGAAATTTGCAATTTTTCAACAGCTGATGAAGATGCCTGGCCCAATTACGCATCTTTTGGCACCTTATTGACGTGGGTCAGTGTTCAATTGTACTTTTTACAGCGGACTGTATCAAGTACCTTGTGTTTTTTTTATATACAAATGGTGTGGTTTTTCTACATGTAGATAAAGACATTGAGTTTATTTTCGACTTAGAAGTAAGACAACTCCTGGGTGAGTTAAATGGGCTTGGCCCAAAGATTTGACGTCGTCTGGGCTACCGAAGGGCACATAACTTATAATGAAAAGTTGAATATAGTAATGACCAGTCGCGATTGTACATAGTTAATGTAGCCGATTTCAATTCGCAAAAACACCAGGCAAAAATCCAAAAGTAGAAAAACTGTTCCAATGCTGTTGGTAAGAGGCTAATCCGACGTATTTTTGACGAGAAATTGAATGGTGCAAACCGCGTTGCTCTCCGACCAATACTTTTGGCTGTAGCCACAAATGAATAATCATTGATGTCAAGATCACGTGCCCAGCAACGGCTCTTACTCCATGGAAACCAAGGAAATTTGCAATTTTCAACAGCTGGAGATGTCTGGCCCAATTGCGCATCTTTTGGCACTTATTGATGTGGGTCAGTGTTCAATTGTACTTTTTACAGCGGACTGTATCAAGTACCTTGTGTTTTTTTTATATACAAAATGGTGTGGTTTTTCTACATGTAGATAAAGACATGAGTTTGTCTTCGACTTAGAAGTAAGACATTTGCTGGGTGAGTTAAATGGGCTTGGCCCAAAGATTTGACGTCGTCTGTGCTACGAAGGGCACATAACTTATAATGAAAAGTTGAATATAGTAATGACCAGTCGCGATTGTACATAGTTAATGTAGCCGATTTCAATTCGCAAAAAGACCAGGCAAAAATCCAAAAGTGGAAAAACTGTTCCAATGCTGCTGGTAAGAGGCTAATCCGACGTATTTTTTGACGAGAAATCGAATGGTGCAAACCGCGTTGCTCTCCGACCAATACTTTTGGCTGTAGCCACAAATGAATAATCATTGATGTCAAGATCACGTGCCCCAGCAACGGGCTCTTACTCCATGGAAACCAAGGAAATTTGCAATTTTTCAACAGCTGGAGATGCCTGGCCCAATTGCGCATCTTTTGGCACCTTATTGATGTGGGTCAGTGTTCAATGTACTTTTTACAGCGCACTGTATCAAGTACCTTGTGTTTTTTTTATATACAAATGGTGGTGGTTTTTCTACATGTAGATAAAGACATTGAGTTTGTCTTCGACTTAGAAGTAAGACATTTGCTGGGTGAGTTAAATGGGCTTGGCCCAAAGATTTGACGTCGTCTGGGCTACCGAAGGCACATAACGTATAATGAAAAGTTGAATATAGTAATGACCAGTCGCGATTGTACATAGTTAAATGTAGCCGATTTCAATTCGCAAAAAGACCAGGCAAAATCCAAAAGTGGAAAAACTGTTCCAATGCTGCTGGTAAGAGGCTAATCCGACGTATTTTTTGACGAGAAATCGAATGGTGCAAACCGCGGTTGCTCTCCGACCAATACTTTTGGCTGTAGCCACAAATGAATAATCATTGATGTCAAGATCACGTGCCCAGCAACGGCTCTTACTCCATGGAAACCAAGAAAATTTGCAATTTTTCAACAGCTGGAGATGCCTGGCCCAATTACGCATCTTTTGGCACCTTATTGATGTGGGTCAGTGTTCAATTGTACTTTTTACAGCGGACTGTATCAAGTACCTTGTGTTTTTTTTATATACAAATGGTGTGGTTTTTCTACATGTAGATAAAGACATTGAGTTTATCTTCGACTTAGAAGTAAGACAACTCTGGGTGAGTTAAATGGGCTTGGCCCAAAGATTTGACGTCGTCTGGGCTACCGAAGGGCACATAACTTATAATGAAAAGTTGAATATAGTAATGACCAGTCGCGATTGTACATAGTTAATGTAGCCGATTTCAATTCGCAAAAAGACCAGGCAAAAATCCAAAAGTGGAAAAACTGTTCCAATGCTGCTGGTAAGAGGCTAATCCGACGTATTTTTTGACGAAAAATCGAATGGTGCAAACCGCGTTGCTCTCCGACCAATACTTTTGGCTGTAGCCACAAATGAATAATCATTGATGTCAAGATCACGTGCCCAGCAACGGCTCTTACTCCATGGAAACCAAGGAAATTTGCAATTTCTCAACAGCTGGAGATGTCTGGCCCAATTGCGCATCTTTTGGCACCTTATTGATGTGGGTCAGTGTTCAATTGTACTTTTTACAGCGGACTGTATCAAGTACCTTGTGTTTTTTTTATATACAAATGGTGTGGTTTTTCTACATGTAGATAAAGACATTGAGTTTGTCTTCGACTTAGAAGTAAGACATTTGCTGGGTGAATTAAATGGGCTTGGCCCAAAGATTTGACGTCGTCTGTGCTACCGAAGGGCACATAACTTATAGTGAAAAGTTGAATATAGTAATGACCAGTCGCGATTGTACATAGTTAATGTAGCCGATTTCAATTCGCAAAAAGACCAGGCAAAAATCCAAAAGTGGAAAAACTGTTCCAATGCTGCTGGTAAGAGGCTAATCCGACGTATTTTTTGACGAGAAATCGAATGGTGCAAACCGCGTTGCTCTCCGACCAATACTTTTGGCTGTAGCCACAAATGAATAATCATTGATGTCAAGATCACGTGCCCAGCAACGGCTCTTACTCCATGGAAACCAAGGAAATTTGCAATTTTTCAACAGCTGGAGATGCCTGGCCCAATTGCGCATCTTTTGGCACCTTATTGATGTGGGTCAGTGTTCAATTGTACTTTTTACAGCGGACTGTATCAAGTACCTTGTGTTTTTTTATATACAAATGGTGTGGTTTTTCTACATGTAGATAAAGACATTGAGTTTATCTTCGACTTAGAAGTAAGACAACTCCTGGGTGAGTTAAATGGGCTTGGCCCAAAGATTTGACGTCGTCTGGGCTACCGAAGGGCACATAACTTATAATGAAAAGTTGAATATAGTAATGACCAGTCGCGATTGTACATAGTTAATGTAGCCGATTTCAATTCGCAAAAAGACCAGGCAAAAATCCAAAAGTGGAAAAACTGTTCCAATGCTGCTGGTAAGAGGCTAATCCGACGTATTTTTTGACGAGAAATCGAATGGTGCAAACCGCGTTGCTCTCCGACCAATACTTTTGGCTGTAGCCACAAATGAATAATCATTGATGTCAAGATCACGTGCCCAGCAACGGCTCTTACTCCATGGAAACCAAGGAAATTTGCAATTTTTCAACAGCTGGAGATGCCTGGCCCAATTACGCATCTTTTGGCACCTTATTGATGTGGGTCAGTGTTCAATTGTACTTTTTACAGCGCACTGTATCAAGTACCTTGTGTTTTTTTTATATACAAATGGTGTGGTTTTTCTACATGTAGATAAAGACATTGAGTTTGTCTTCGACTTAGAAGTAAGACATTTGCTGGGTGAGTTAAATGGGCTTGGCCCAAAGATTTGACGTCGTCTGGGCTACCGAAGGGCACATAACTTATAATGAAAAGTTGAATATAGTAATGACCAGTCGCGATTGTACATAGTTAATGTAGCCGATTTCAATTCGCAAAAAGACCAGGCAAAAATCCAAAAGTGGAAAAACTGTTCCAATGCTGCTGGTAAGAGGCTAATCCGACGTATTTTTTGACGAGAAATCGAATGGTGCAAACCGCGTTGCTCTCCGACCAATACTTTTGGCTGTAGCCACAAATGAATAATCATTGATGTCAAGATCACGTGCCCAGCAACGGCTCTTACTCCATGGAAACCAAGGAAATTTGCAATTTTTCAACAGCTGGAGATGCCTGGCCCAATTGCGCATCTTTTGGCACCTTATTGATGTGGGTCAGTGTTCAATTGTACTTTTTACAGCGGACTGTATCAAGTACCTTGTGTTTTTTTTATATACAAATGGTGTGGTTTTTCTACATGTAGATAAAGACATTGAGTTTGTCTTCGACTTAGAAGTAAGACATTTGCTGGGTGAGTTAAATGGGCTTGGCCCAAAGATTTGACGTCGTCTGGGCTACCGAAGGGCACATAACTTATAATGAAAAGTTGAATATAGTAATGACCAGTCGCGATTGTACATAGTTAATGTAGCCGAATTCAATTCGCAAAAAGACCAGGCAAAAATCCAAAAGTAGAAAAACTGTTCCAATGCTGTTGGTAAGAGGCTAATCCGACGTATTTTTTGACGAGAAATCGAATGGTGCAAACCGCGTTGCTCTCCGACCAATACTTTTGGCTGTAGCCACAAATGAATAATCATTGATGTCAAGATCACGTGCCCAGCAACGGCTCTTACTCCATGGAAACCAAGGAAATTTGCAATTTTTCAACAGCTGGAGATGTCTGGCCCAATTGCGCATCTTTTGGCACCTTATTGATGTGGGTCAGTGTTCAATTGTACTTTTTACAGCGGACTGTATCAAGTACCTTGTGTTTTTTTTATATACAAATGGTGTGGTTTTTCTACATGTAGATAAAGACATTGAGTTTGTCTTCGACTTAGAAGTAAGACATTTGCTGGGTGAGTTAAATGGGCTTGGCCCAAAGATTTGACGTCGTCTGGGCTACCGAAGGGCACATAACTTATAATGAAAAGTTGAATATAGTAATGACCAGTCGCGATTGTACATAGTTAATGTAGCCGATTTCAATTCGCAAAAAGACCAGGCAAAAATCCAAAAGTGGAAAAACTGTTCCAATGCTGCTGGTAAGAGGCTAATCCGACGTATTTTTTGACGAGAAATCGAATGGTGCAAACCGCGTTGCTCTCCGACCAATACTTTTGGCTGTAGCCACAAATGAATAATCATTGATGTCAAGATCACGTGCCCAGCAACGGCTCTTACTCCATGGAAACCAAGGAAATTTGCAATTTTTCAACAGCTGGAGATGTCTGGCCCAATTGCGCATCTTTTGGCACCTTATTGATGTGGGTCAGTGTTCAATTGTACTTTTTACAGCGGACTGTATCAAGTACCTTGTGTTTTTTTTATATACAAATGGTGTGGTTTTTCTACATGTAGATAAAGACATTGAGTTTGTCTTCGACTTAGAAGTAAGACATTTGCTGGGTGAGTTAAATGGGCTTGGCCCAAAGATTTGACGTCGTCTGGGCTACCGAAGGGCACATAACTTATAATGAAAAGTTGAATATAGTAATGACCAGTCGCGATTGTACATAGTTAATGTAGCCGATTTCAATTCGCAAAAAGACCAGGCAAAAATCCAAAAGTGGAAAAACTGTTCCAATGCTGCTGATAAGAGGCTAATCCGACGTATTTTTTGACGAGAAATCGAATGGTGCAAACCGCGTTGCTCTCCGACCAATACTTTTGGCTGTAGCCACAAATGAATAATCATTGATGTCAAGATCACGTGCCCAGCAACGGCTCTTACTCCATGGAAACCAAGGAAATTTGCAATTTTTCAACAGCTGGAGATGCCTGGCCCAATTGCGTATCTTTTGGCACCTTATTGATGTGGGTCAGTGTTCAATTGTACTTTTTACAGCGCACTGTATCAAGTACCTTGTGTTTTTTTTATATACAAATGGTGTGGTTTTTCTACATGTAGATAAAGACATTGAGTTTGTCTTCGACTTAGAAGTAAGACATTTGCTGGGTGAGTTAAATGGGCTTGGCCCAAAGATTTGACGTCGTCTGGGCTACCGAAGGGCACATAATTTATAAAGAAAAGTTGAATATAGTAATGACCAGTCGCGATTGTACATAGTTAATGTAGCCCATTTCAATTCGCAAAAACACCAGGCAAAAATCCAAAAGTGGAAAAACTGTTCCAATGCTGCTGGTAAGAGGCTAATCCGACGTATTTTTTGACGAGAAATCGAATGGTGCAAACCGCGTTGCTCTCCGACCAATACTTTTGGCTGTAGCCACAAATGAATAATCATTGATGTCAAGATCACGTGCCCAGCAACGGCTCTTACTCCATGGAAACCAAGGAAATTTGCAATTTTTCAACAGCTGGAGATGCCTGGCCCAATTGCGCATCTTTTGGCACCTTATTGATGTGGGTCAGTGTTCAATTGTACTTTTTACAGCGGACTGTATCAAGTACCTTGTGTTTTTTTATATACAAATGGTGTGGTTTTTCTACATGTAGATAAAGACATTGAGTTTATCTTCGACTTAGAAGTAAGACAACTCCTGGGTGAGTTAAATGGGCTTGGCCCAAAGATTTGACGTCGTCTGGGCTACCGAAGGGCACATAACTTATAATGAAAAGTTGAATATAGTAATGACCAGTCGCGATTGTACATAGTTAATGTAGCCGATTTCAATTCGCAAAAACACCAGGCAAAAATCCAAAAGTGGAAAAACTGTTCCAATGCTGCTGGTAAGAGGCTAATCCGACGTATTTTTTGACGAGAAATCGAATGGTGCAAACCGCGTTGCTCTCCGACCAATACTTTTGGCTGTAGCCACAAATGAATAATCATTGATGTCAAGATCACGTGCCCAGCAACGGCTCTTACTCCATGGAAACCAAGGAAATTTGCAATTTTTCAACAGCTGGAGATGCCTGGCCCAATTGCGCATCTTTTGGCACCTTATTGATGTGGGTCAGTGTTCAATTGTACTTTTTACAGCGCACTGTATCAAGTACCTTGTGTTTTTTTTATATACAAATGGTGTGGTTTTTCTACATGTAGATAAAGACATTGAGTTTGTCTTCGACTTAGAAGTAAGACATTTGCTGGGTGAGTTAAATGGGCTTGGCCCAAAGATTTGACGTCGTCTGGGCTACCGAAGGGCACATAACTTATAATGAAAAGTTGAATATAGTAATGACCAGTCGCGATTGTACATAGTTAATGTAGCCGATTTCAATTCGCAAAAAGACCAGGCAAAAATCCAAAAGTGGAAAAACTGTTCCAATGCTGCTGGTAAGAGGCTAATCCGACGTATTTTTTGACGAGAAATCGAATGGTGCAAACCGCGTTGCTCTCCGACCAATACTTTTGGCTGTAGCCACAAATGAATAATCATTGATGTCAAGATCACGTGCCCAGCAACGGCTCTTACTCCATGGAAACCAAGGAAATTTGCAATTTTTCAACAGCTGAAGATGCCTGGCCCAATTACGCATCTTTTGGCACCTTATTGATGTGGGTCAGTGTTCAATTGTACTTTTTACAGCGGACTGTATCAAGTACCTTGTGTTTTTTTTATATACAAATGGTGTGGTTTTTCTACATGTAGATAAAGACATTGAGTTTATTTTCGACTTAGAAGTAAGACAACTCCTGGGTGAGTTAAATGGGCTTGGCCCAAAGATTTGACGTCGTCTGGGCTACCGAAGGGCACATAACTTATAATGAAAAGTTGAATATAGTAATGACCAGTCGCGATTGTACATAGTTAATGTAGCCGATTTCAATTCGCAAAAAGACCAGGCAAAAATCCAAAAGTAGAAAAACTGTTCCAATGCTGTTGGTAAGAGGCTAATCCGACGTATTTTTTGACGAGAAATTGAATGGTGCAAACCGCGTTGCTCTCCGACCAATACTTTTGGCTGTAGCCACAAATGAATAATCATTGATGTCAAGATCACGTGCCCAGCAACGGCTCTTACTCCATGGAAACCAAGGAAATTTGCAATTTTTCAACAGCTGGAGATGTCTGGCCCAATTGCGCATCTTTTGGCACCTTATTGATGTGGGTCAGTGTTCAATTGTACTTTTTACAGCGGACTGTATCAAGTACCTTGTGTTTTTTTTATATACAAATGGTGTGGTTTTTCTACATGTAGATAAAGACATTGAGTTTGTCTTCGACTTAGAAGTAAGACATTTGCTGGGTGAGTTAAATGGGCTTGGCCCAAAGATTTGACGTCGTCTGTGCTACCGAAGGGCACATAACTTATAATGAAAAGTTGAATATAGTAATGACCAGTCGCGATTGTACATAGTTAATGTAGCCGATTTCAATTCGCAAAAAGACCAGGCAAAAATCCAAAAGTGGAAAAACTGTTCCAATGCTGCTGGTAAGAGGCTAATCCGACGTATTTTTTGACGAGAAATCGAATGGTGCAAACCGCGTTGCTCTCCGACCAATACTTTTGGCTGTAG
Source organism: Liolophura sinensis (assembly GCF_032854445.1). NCBI lineage: Eukaryota > Metazoa > Mollusca > Polyplacophora > Chitonida > Chitonidae > Liolophura > Liolophura sinensis. Next base: position 33,709 of record NW_027018372.1, read on the forward strand.
CCACAAATGAATAATCATTGATGTCAAGATCACGTGCCCAGCAACGGCTCTTACTCCATGGAAACCAAGGAAATTTGCAATTTTTCAACAGCTGAAGATGCCTGGCCCAATTACGCATCTTTTGGCACCTTATTGACGTGGGTCAGTGTTCAATTGTACTTTTTACAGCGGACTGTATCAAGTACCTTGTGTTTTTTTTATATACAAATGGTGTGGTTTTTCTACATGTAGATAAAGACATTGAGTTTATTTTCGACTTAGAAGTAAGACAACTCCTGGGTGAGTTAAATGGGCTTGGCCCAAAGATTTGACGTCGTCTGGGCTACCGAAGGGCACATAACTTATAATGAAAAGTTGAATATAGTAATGACCAGTCGCGATTGTACATAGTTAATGTAGCCGATTTCAATTCGCAAAAACACCAGGCAAAAATCCAAAAGTAGAAAAACTGTTCCAATGCTGTTGGTAAGAGGCTA
>NW_027018373.1:0-34133 GCF_032854445.1 Liolophura sinensis
GGCACCTTACTGAAGTGGGTCAGTGTTCAGTTGTACTTTTTACAGCAGACTGTATCAAGTACCTTGTGGTTTTCACATACAAATGGTGTGGTTTTTCTACACGTAGATAAAGACATTGAGATTGTCTTGCACTTAGAAGTAAGGCAATTGCTGGGTGAGTTAAATGGGCTTGGCCCAAAGATTTGACGTCTTCTGGGCTACCGAAGGGCACATAACTTATAGTCAAAAGTTGAATATAGTAATGACCAGTCGCGATTGTACAGAGTGCAGTGTAGCCGATTTCAATTAATAAACAAAAAAGACCAGGCAAAAATGCAAAAGTGGAAAATCTGTTCCAGTGCTGCTGGTAAGAGGCTAATCCGACGTATTTTGTGACGACAAATCGAATGGTGCAAACCGCGTTGCTCTCCGACCAATACTTTTGCCTGTAGTGACAATTGAATGATCATTTATGTCATAATCACGTGCCCAGCAACGGCTCTTACTCCATGGAAACCAGGGAAATTTGCAATTTTTCAACAGCTGCCGATGCCTGGCTCAATTCCTCATCTTTTGGCACCTTACTGAAGTGGGTCAGTGTTCAGTTGTACTTTTTACAGCAGACTGTATCAAGTACCTTGTGGTTTTCACGTACAAATGGTGTGGTTTTTCTACACGTAGATAAAGGACATTGAGATTGTCTTGCACTTAGAAGTAAGGCAATTGCTGGGTGAGTTAAATGGGCTTAGCCCAAAGATTTGACGTCTTCTGGGCTACCGAAGGGCACATAACTTATAGTCAAAAGTTGAATATTGTAATGACCAGTCGCGATTGTACAGAGTGCAGTGTAGCCGATTTCAATTAACAAAAAAGACCAGGTAAAAATGCAAAAGTGGAAAAACTGTTCCAGTGCTGCTGGTAAGAGGCTAATCCGACGTATTTTGTGACGACAAATCGAATGATGCAAACCGCGTTGTTCTCCGACCAATACTTTTGCCTGTAGTGACAATTGAATGATCATTTATGTCATAATCACGTGCCCAGCAACGGCTCTTACTCCATGGAAACCAGGGAAATTTGCAATTTTTCAACAGCTGCCGATGCCTGGCTCAATTCCGCATCTTTTGGCACCTTATTCATGTGGGTCAGTGTTCAGTTGTACTTTTTACAGCAGACTGTATCACATACCTTGTGGTTTTCACGTACAAATGGTGTGGTTTTTCTACACGTAGATAAAGACATTGAGATTGTCTTGCACTTAGAAGTAAGGCAATTGCTGGGTGAGTTAAATGGGCTTAGCCGAAAGATTTGACGTCTTCTGGGCTACCGAAGGGCACATAACTTATAGTCAAAAGTTGAATATAGTAATGACCAGTCGCGATTGTACAGAGTGCAGTGTAGCCGATTTCAATTAACAAAAAGACCAGGCAAAAATGCAAAAGTGGAAAATCTGTTCCAGTGCTGCTGGTAAGAGGCTAATCCGACGTATTTTGTGACGACAAATCGAATGGTGCAAACCGCGTTGCTCTCCGACCAATACTTTTGCCTGTAGTGACAATTGAATGATCATTTATGTCATAATCACGTGCCCAGCAACGGCTCTTACTCCATGGAAACCAGGGAAATTTGCAATTTTTCAACAGCTGCCGATGCCTGGCTCAATTCCTCATCTTTTGGCACCTTACTGAAGTGGGTCAGTGTTCAGTTGTACTTTTTACAGCAGACTGTATCAAGTACCTTGTGGTTTTCACGTACAAATGGTGTGGTTTTTCTACACGTAGATAAAGACATTGAGATTGTCTTGCACTTAGAAGTAAGGCAATTGCTGGGTGAGTTAAATGGGCTTGGCCCAAAGATTTGACGTCTTCTGGGCTACCGAAGGGCACATAACTTATAGTCAAAAGTTGAATATAGTAATGACCAGTCGCGATTGTACAGAGTGCAGTGTAGCCGATTTCAATTAACAAAAAAGACCAGGCAAAAATGCAAAAGTGGAAAATCTGTTCCAGTGCTGCTGGTAAGAGGCTAATCCGACGTATTTTGTGACGACAAATCGAATGGTGCAAACCGCGTTGCTCTCCGACCAATACTTTTGCCTGTAGTGACAATTGAATGATCATTTATGTCATAATCACGTGCCCAGCAACGGCTCTTACTCCATGGAAACCAGGAAATTTGCAATTTTTCAACAGCTGCCGATGCCTGGCTCAATTCCTCATCTTTTGGCACCTTACTGAAGTGGGTCAGTGTTCAGTTGTACTTTTTACAGCAGACTGTATCAAGTACCTTGTGGTTTTCACGTACAAATGGTGTGGTTTTTCTACACGTAGATAAAGACATTGAGATTGTCTTGCACTTAGAAGTAAGGCAATTGCTGGGTGAGTTAAATGGGCTTAGCCCAAAGATTTGACGTCTTCTGGGCTACCGAAGGGCACATAACTTATAGTCAAAAGTTGAATATAGTAATGACCAGTCGCGATTGTACAGAGTACAGTGTAGCCGATTTCAATTAACAAAAAGACCAGGCAAAAATGCAAAAGTGGAAAAACTGTACCAGTGCTGCTGTTAAGAGGCTAATCCGACGTATTTTGTGACGAAAAGTCGAGTGGTGCAATAGGCGTTGCTCTCCGACCAATACTTTTGCCATTTATGTCATAATCACGTGCCCAGCAACGGCTCTTACTCCATGGAAACCAGGGAAATTTGCAATTTTTCAACAGCTGCCGATGCCTGGCTCAATTCCTCATCTTTTGGCACCTTACTGAAGTGGGTCAGTGTTCAGTTGTACTTTTTACAGCAGACTGTATCAAGTACCTTGTGGTTTTCACGTACAAATGGTGTGGTTTTTCTACACGTAGATAAAGACATTGAGATTGTCTTGCACTTAGAAGTAAGGCAATTGCTGGGTGAGTTAAATGGGCTTGGCCCAAAGATTTGACGTCTTCTGGGCTACCGAAGGGCACATAACTTATAGTCAAAAGTTGAATATAGTAATGACCAGTCGCGATTGTACAGAGTGCAGTGTAGCCGATTTCAATTAACAAAAAGACCAGGCAAAAATGCAAAAGTGGAAAATCTGTTCCAGTGCTGCTGGTAAGAGGCTAATCCGACGTATTTTGTGACGACAAATCGAATGGTGCAAACCGCGTTGCTCTCCGACCAATACTTTTGCCTGTAGTGACAATTGAATGATCATTTATGTCATAATCACGTGCCCAGCAACGGCTCTTACTCCATGGAAACCAGGGAAATTTGCAATTTTTCAACAGCTGCCGATGCCTGGCTCAATTCCTCATCTTTTGGCACCTTACTGAAGTGGGTCAGTGTTCAGTTGTACTTTTTACAGCAGACTGTATCAAGTACCTTGTGGTTTTCACGTACAAATGGTGTGGTTTTTCTACACGTAGATAAAGACATTGAGATTGTCTTGCACTTAGAAGTAAGGCAATTGCTGGGTGAGTTAAATGGGCTTAGCCCAAAGATTTGACGTCTTCTGGGCTACCGAAGGGCACATAACTTATAGTCAAAAGTTGAATATTGTAATGACCAGTCGCGATTGTACAGAGTGCAGTGTAGCCGATTTCAATTAACAAAAAGACCAGGTAAAAATGCAAAAGTGGAAAAACTGTTCCAGTGCTGCTGGTAAGAGGCTAATCCGACGTATTTTGTGACGACAAATCGAATGATGCAAACCGCGTTGTTCTCCGACCAATACTTTTGCTGTAGTGACAATTGAATGATCATTTATGTCATAATCACGTGCCCAGCAACGGCTCTTACTCCATGGAAACCAGGGAAATTGCAATTTTTCAACAGCTGCCGATGCCTGGCTCAATTCCGCATCTTTTGGCACCTTATTCATGTGGGTCAGTGTTCAGTTGTACTTTTTACAGCAGACTGTATCACATACCTTGTGGTTTTCACGTACAAATGGTGTGGTTTTTCTACACGTAGATAAAGACATTGAGATTGTCTTGCACTTAGATGTAAGGCAATTGCTGGGTGAGTTAAATGGGCTTAGCCCAAAGATTTGACGTCTTCTGGGCTACCGAAGGGCACATAACTTATAGTCAAAAGTTGAATATAGTAATGACCAGTCGCGATTGTACAGAGTGCAGTGTAGCCGATTTCAATTAACAAAAAGACCAGGCAAAAATGCAAAAGTGGAAAATCTGTTCCAGTGCTGCTGGTAAGAGGCTAATCCGACGTATTTTGTGACGACAAATCGAATGGTGCAAACCGCGTTGCTCTCCGACCAATACTTTTGCCTGTAGTGACAATTGAATGATCATTTATGTCATAATCACGTGCCCAGCAACGGCTCTTACTCCATGGAAACCAGGGAAATTTGCAATTTTTCAACAGCTGCCGATGCCTGGCTCAATTCCTCATCTTTTGGCACCTTACTGAAGTGGGTCAGTGTTCAGTTTGTACTTTTTACAGCAGACTGTATCAAGTACCTTGTGGTTTTCACGTACAAATGGTGTGGTTTTTCTACACGTAGATAAAGACATTGAGATTGTCTTGCACTTAGAAGTAAGGCAATTGCTGGGTGAGTTAAATGGGCTTGGCCCAAAGATTTGACGTCTTCTGGGCTACCGAAGGGCACATAACTTATAGTCAAAAGTTGAATATAGTAATGACCAGTCGCGATTGTACAGAGTGCAGTGTAGCCGATTTCAATTAACAAAAAGACCAGGCAAAAATGCAAAAGTGGAAAATCTGTTCCAGTGCTGCTGGTAAGAGGCTAATCCGACGTATTTTGTGACGACAAATCGAATGGTGCAAACCGCGTTGCTCTCCGACCAATACTTTTGCCTGTAGTGACAATTGAATGATCATTTATGTCATAATCACGTGCCCAGCAACGGCTCTTACTCCATGGAAACCAGGGAAATTTGCAATTTTTCAACAGCTGCCGATGCCTGGCTCAATTCCTCATCTTTTGGCACCTTACTGAAGTGGGTCAGTGTTCAGTTGTACTTTTTACAGCAGACTGTATCAAGTACCTTGTGGTTTTCACGTACAAATGGTGTGGTTTTTCTACACGTAGATAAAGACATTGAGATTGTCTTGCACTTAAAAGTAAGGCAATTGCTGGGTGAGTTAAATGGGCTTAGCCCAAAGATTTGACGTCTTCTGGGCTACCGAAGGGCACATAACTTATAGTCAAAAGTTGAATATTGTAATGACCAGTCGCGATTGTACAGAGTGCAGTGTAGCCGATTTCAATTAACAAAAAGACCAGGTAAAAATGCAAAAGTGGAAAAACTGTTCCAGTGCTGCTGGTAAGAGGCTAATCCGACGTATTTTGTGACGACAAATCGAATGATGCAAACCGCGTTGTTCTCCGACCAATACTTTTGCCTGTAGTGACAATTGAATGATCATTTATGTCATAATCACGTGCCCAGCAACGGCTCTTACTCCATGGAAACCAGGGAAATTTGCAATTTTTCAACAGCTGCCGATGCCTGGCTCAATTCCGCATCTTTTGGCACCTTATTCATGTGGGTCAGTGTTCAGTTGTACTTTTTACAGCAGACTGTATCACATACCTTGTGGTTTTCACGTACAAATGGTGTGGTTTTTCTACACGTAGATAAAGACATTGAGATTGTCTTGCACTTAGAAGTAAGGCAATTGCTGGGTGAGTTAAATGGGCTTAGCCGAAAGATTTGACGTCTTCTGGGCTACCGAAGGGCACATAACTTAGAGTCAAAAGTTGAATATAGTAATGACCAGTCGCGATTGTACAGAGTGCAGTGTAGCCGATTTCAATTAACAAAAAGACCAGGCAAAAATGCAAAAGTGGAAAATCTGTTCCAGTGCTGCTGGTAAGAGGCTAATCCGACGTATTTTGTGACGACAAATCGAATGGTGCAAACCGCGTTGCTCTCCGACCAATACTTTTGCCTGTAGTGACAATTGAATGATCATTTATGTCATAATCACGTGCCCAGCAACGGCTCTTACTCCATGGAAACCAGGGAAATTTGCAATTTTTAAACAGCTGCCGATGCCTGGCTCAATTCCTCATCTTTTGGCACCTTACTGAAGTGGGTCAGTGTTCAGTTGTACTTTTTACAGCAGACTGTATCAAGTACCTTGTGGTTTTCACGTACAAATGGTGTGGTTTTTCTACACGTAGATAAAGACATTGAGATTGTCTTGCACTTAGAAGTAAGGCAATTGCTGGGTGAGTTAAATGGGCTTAGCCCAAAGATTTGACGTCTTCTGGGCTACCGAAGGGCACATAACTTATAGTCAAAAGTTGAATATAGTAATGACCAGTCGCGATTGTACAGAGTGCAGTGTAGCCGATTTCAATTAACAAAAAGACCAGGCAAAAATGCAAAAGTGGAAAAACTGTTCCAGTGCTGCTGGTAAGAGGCTAATCCGACGTATTTTGTGACGACAAATCGAATGGTGCAAACCGCGTTGCTCTCCGACCAATACTTTTGCCTGTAGTGACAATTGAATGATCATTTATGTCATAATCACGTGCCCAGCAACGGCTCTTACTCCATGGAAACCAGGGAAATTTGCAATTTTTCAACAGCTGCCGATGCCTGGCTCAATTCCTCATCTTTTGGCACCTTATTCATGTGGGTCTGTGGTCAGTTGTACTTTTTACAGCAGACTCTATCAAGTACCTTGTGGTTTTCACGTACAAATGGTGTGGTTTTTCTACACGTAGATAAAGACATTGAGATTGTCTTGCACTTAGAAGTAAGGCAATTGCTGGGTGAGTTAAATGGGCTTAGCCCAAAGATTTGACGTCTTCTGGGCTACCGAAGGGCACATAACTTATAGTCAAAAGTTGAATATAGTAATGACCAGTCGCGATTGTACAGAGTACAGTGTAGCCGATTTCAATTAACAAAAAGACCAGGCAAAAATGCAAAAGTGGAAAAACTGTTCCAGTGCTGCTGGTAAGAGGCTAATCCGACGTATTTTGTGACGAGAAATCGAATGGTGCAAACCGTGTTGCTCTCCGACCAATACTTTTGGCTGTAGTGACAATTGAATGATCATTTATGTCATAATCACGTGCCCAGCAACGGCTCTTACTCCATGGAAACCAGGGAAATTTGCAATTTTTCAACAGCTGCCGATGCCTGGCTCAATTCCTCATCTTTTGGCACCTTACTGAAGTGGGTCAGTGTTCAGTTGTACTTTTTACAGCAGACTGTATCAAGTACCTTGTGGTTTTCACGTACAAATGGTGTGGTTTTTCTACACGTAGATAAAGACATTGAGATTGTCTTGCACTTAGAAGTAAGGCAATTGCTGGGTGAGTTAAATGGGCTTGGCCCAAAGATTTGACGTCTTCTGGGCTACCGAAGGGCACATAACTTATAGTCAAAAGTTGAATATAGTAATGACCAGTCGCGATTGTACAGAGTGCAGTGTAGCCGATTTCAATTAACAAAAAGACCAGGCAAAAATGCAAAAGTGGAAAATCTGTTCCAGTGCTGCTGGTAAGAGGCTAATCCGACGTATTTTGTGACGACAAATCGAATGGTGCAAACCGCGTTGCTCTCCGACCAATACTTTTGCCTGTAGTGACAATTGAATGATCATTTATGTCATAATCACGTGCCCAGCAACGGCTCTTACTCCATGGAAACCAGGGAAATTTGCAATTTTTCAACAGCTGCCGATGCCTGGCTCAATTCCTCATCTTTTGGCACCTTACTGAAGTGGGTCAGTGTTCAGTTGTACTTTTTACAGCAGACTGTATCAAGTACCTTGTGGTTTTCACGTACAAATGGTGTGGTTTTTCTACACGTAGATAAAGACATTGAGATTGTCTTGCACTTAGAAGTAAGGCAATTGCTGGGTGAGTTAAATGGGCTTAGCCCAAAGATTTGACGTCTTCTGGGCTACCGAAGGGCACATAACTTATAGTCAAAAGTTGAATATAGTAATGACCAGTCGCGATTGTACAGAGTGCAGTGTAGCCGATTTCAATTAACAAAAAGACCAGGTAAAAATGCAAAAGTGGAAAAACTGTTCCAGTGCTGCTGATAAGAGGCTAATCCGACGTATTTTGTGACGACAAATCGAATGGGGCAAACCGTGTTGCTCTCCGACCAATACTTTTGCCTGTAGTGACAATTGAATGATCATTTATGTCATAATCACGTGCCCAGCAACGGCTCTTACTCCATGGAAACCAGGGAAATTTGCAATTTTTCAACAGCTGCCGATGCCTGGCTCAATTCCGCATCTTTTGGCACCTTATTCATGTGGGTCTGTGGTCAGTTGTACTTTTTACAGCAGACTGTAGCAAGTACCTTGTGTTTTTTATGTACAAATGGTGTGGTTTTTCTACACGTAGATAAAGACATTGAGATTGTCTTGCACTTAGAAGTAAGACAATTGCTGGGTGAGTTAAATGGGCTTAGCCCAAAGATTTGACGTCTTCTGGGCTACCGAAGGGCACATAACTTATAGTCAAAAGTTGAATATAGTAATGACCAGTCGCGATTGTACAGAGTACAGTGTAGCCGATTTCAATTAACAAAAAGACCAGGCAAAAATGCAAAAGTGGAAAAACTGTTCCAGTGCTGCTGGTAAGAGGCTAATCCGACGTATTTTGTGACGACAAATCGAATGGTGCAAACCGTGTTGCTCTCCGACCAATACTTTTGGCTGTAGTGACAATTGAATGATCATTTATGTCATAATCACGTGCCCAGCAACGGCTCTTACTCCATGGAAACCAGGGAAATTTGCAATTTTTCAACAGCTGCCGATGCCTGGCTCAATTCCTCATCTTTTGGCACCTTACTGAAGTGGGTCAGTGTTCAGTTGTACTTTTTACAGCAGACTGTATCAAGTACCTTGTGGTTTTCACGTACAAATGGTGTGGTTTTTCTACACGTAGATAAAGACATTGAGATTGTCTTGCACTTAGAAGTAAGGCAATTGCTGGGTGAGTTAAATGGGCTTGGCCCAAAGATTTGACGTCTTCTGGGCTACCGAAGGGCACATAACTTATAGTCAAAAGTTGAATATAGTAATGACCAGTCGCGATTGTACAGAGTGCAGTGTAGCCGATTTCAATTAACAAAAAGACCAGGCAAAAATGCAAAAGTGGAAAATCTGTTCCAGTGCTGCTGGAAAGAGGCTAATCCGACGTATTTTGTGACGACAAATCGAATGGTGCAAACCGCGTTGCTCTCCGACCAATACTTTTGCCTGTAGTGACAATTGAATGATCATTTATGTCATAATCACGTGCCCAGCAACGGCTCTTACTCCATGGAAACCAGAGAAATTTGCAATTTTTCAACAGCTGCCGATGCCTGGCTCAATTCCTCATCTTTTGGCACCTTACTGAAGTGGGTCAGTGTTCAGTTGTACTTTTTACAGCAGACTGTATCAAGTACCTTGTGGTTTTCACGTACAAATGGTGTGGTTTTTCTACACGTAGATAAAGACATTGAGATTGTCTTGCACTTAGAAGTAAGGCAATTGCTGGGTGAGTTAAATGGGCTTAGCCCAAAGATTTGACGTCTTCTGGGCTACCGAAGGGCACATAACTTATAGTCAAAAGTTGAATATAGTAATGACCAGTCGCGATTGTACAGAGTGCAGTGTAGCCGATTTCAATTAACAAAAGGACCAGGCAAAAATGCAAAAGTGGAAAAACTGTTCCAGTGCTGCTGGTAAGAGGCTAATCCGACGTATTTTGTGACGACAAATCGAATGGTGCAAACCGTGTTGCTCTCCGACCAATACTTTTCCCTGTAGTGACAATTGAATGATCATTTATGTCATAATTACGTGCCCAGCAACGGCTCTTACTTTATGGAAACCAGGGAAATTTGCAATTTTTCAACAGCTGCCGATGCCTGGCTCAATTCCGCATCTTTTGGCACCTTACTGAAGTGGGTCAGTGTTCGGTTGTACTTTTTACAGCAGACTGTATCAAGTACCTTGTGGTTTTCACGTACAAATGGTGTGGTTTTTCTACACGTAGATAAAGACATTGAGATTGTCTTGCACTTAGATGTAAGGCAATTGCTGGGTGAGTTAAATGGGCTTAGCCCAAAGATTTGACGTCTTCTGGGCTACCGAAGGGCACATCACTTATAGTCAAAAGTTGAATATAGTAATGACCAGTCGCGATTGTACAGAGTACAGTTTAGCCGATTTCAATTAACAAAAAGACCAGGCAAATATGTGGAAAAACTGTTCCAGTGCTGCTGGTAACAAGCTAGTATTTTGTGACGAGAAATCGAATGGTGCAAACCGCGTTGCTCTCCGACCAATACTTTTGCCTGTAGTGACAATTGAATGATCATTTATGTCATAATCACGTGCCCAGCAACGGCTCTTACTCCATGGAAACCAGGGAAATTTGCAATTTTTCAACAGCTGCCGATGCCTGGCTCAATTCCGCATCTTTTGGCACCTTATTCATGTGGGTCTGTGGTCAGTTGTACTTTTTACAGCAGACTGTATCAAGTACCTTGTGTTTTTCACGTACAAATGGTGTGGTTTTTCTACACGTAGATAAAGACATTGAGATTGTCTTGCACTTAGAAGTAAGGCAATTGCTGGGTGAGTTAAATGGGCTTAGCCCAAAGATTTGACGTCTTCTGGGCTACCGAAGGGCACATAACTTATAGTCAAAAGTTGAATATAGTAATGACCAGTCGCGATTGTACAGAGTGCAGTGTAGCCGATTTCAATTAACAAAAAGACCAGGCAAAAATGCAAAAGTGGAAAAACTGTTCCAGTGCTGCTGGTAAGAGGCTAATCCGACGTATTTTGTGACGAGAAATCGAATGGTGCAAACCGTGTTGCTCTCCGACCAATACTTTTGGCTGTAGTGACAATTGAATGATCATTTATGTCATAATCACGTGCCCAGCAACGGCTCTTACTCCATGGAAACCAGGGAAATTTGCAATTTTTCAAAAGCTGCCGATGCCTGGCTCAATTCCTCATCTTTTGGCACCTTACTGAAGTGGGTCAGTGTTCAGTTGTACTTTTTACAGCAGACTGTATCAAGTACCTTGTGTTTTTCACGTACAAATGGTGTGGTTTTTCTACACGTAGATAAAGACATTGAGATTGTCTTGCACTTAGAAGTAAGGCAATTGCTGGGTGAGTTAAATGGGCTTGGCCCAAAGATTTGACGTCTTCTGGGCTACCGAAGGGCACATAACTTATAGTCAAAAGTTGAATATAGTAATGACCAGTCGCGATTGTACAGAGTGCAGTGTAGCCGATTTCAATTAACAAAAAGACCAGGCAAAAATGCAAAAGTGGAAAATCTGTTCCAGTGCTGCTGGTAAGAGGCTAATCCGACGTATTTTGTGACGACAAATCGAATGGTGCAAACCGCGTTGCTCTCCGACCAATACTTTTGCCTGTAGTGACAACTGAATGATAATTTATGTCATAATCACGTGCCCAGCAACGGCTCTTACTCCATGGAAACCAGGGAAATTTGCATTTTTTCAACAGCTGCCGATGCCTGGCTCAATTCCTCATCTTATGGCACCTTATTCATGTGGGTCTGTGGTCTGTTGTACTTTTTACAGCAGACTGTATCAAGTACCTTGTGTTTTTCACGTACAAATGGTGTGGTTTTTCTACACGTAGATAAAGACATTGAGATTGTCTTGGACTTAGAAGTAAGACAATTGCTGGGTGAGTTAAATGGGCTTAGCCCAAAGATTTCAAGTCTTCTGAGCTACCGAAGGGCACATAACTTATAGTCAAAAGTTGAATATAGTAATGACCAGTCGCGATTGTACAGAGTACAGTGTAGCCGATTTCAATTAACAAAAAGACCAAGCAAAAATGCAAAAGTGGAAAAACTGTTCCAGTGCTGCTGGTAAGAGGCTAATCCGACGTATTTTGTGACGAGAAATCGAATGGTGCAAACCGCGTTGCTCTCCGACCAATACTTTTGGCTGTAGCGACAATTGATTGATCATTGATGTCATAATCACGTGCCCAGCAACGGCTCTTACTCCATGGAAACCAGGGATATTTGCAATTTTTTACCAGCTGCCGATGCCTGGCCCAATTCCACATCTTTTGGCACCTTATAAATGTGGGTCAGTGTTTAGTTGTACTTTTTACAGCAGACTGTAGCAAGTACCTTGTGTTTTTTATGTACAAATGGTGTGGTTTTTCTACACGTAGATAAAGACATTGAGATTGTCTTGGACTTAGAAGTAAGACAATTGCTGGGTGAGTTAAATGGGCTTAGCCCAAAGATTTGACGTCTTCTGGGCTACCGAAGGGCACATAACTTATAGTCAAAAGTTGAATATAGTAATGACCAGTCGCGATTGTACAGAGTACAGTGTAGCCGATTTCAATTAACAAAAAGACCAGGCAAAAATGCAAAAGTGGAAAAACTGTTCCAGTGCTGCTGGTAAGAGGCTAATCCGACGTATTTTGTGACGACAAATCGAATGGTGCAAACCGCGTTGCTCTCCGACCAATACTTTTGCCTGTAGTGACAATTGAATGATCATTTATGTCATAATCACGTGCCCAGCAACGGCTCTTACTTTATGGAAACCAGGGAAATTTCCAATTTTTCAACAGCTGCCGATGCCTGGCTCAATTCCGCATCTTTTGGCACCTTACTGAAGTGGGTCAGTGTTCGGTTGTACTTTTTACAGCAGACTGTATCAAGTACTTTGTGGTTTTCACGTACAAATGGTGTGGTTTTTCTACACGTAGATAAAGACATTGAGATTGTCTTGCACTTAGATGTAAGGCAATTGCTGGGTGAGTTAAATGGGCTTAGCCCAAAGATTTGACGTCTTCTGGGCTACCGAAGGGCACATAACTTATAGTCAAAAGTTGAATATAGTAATGACCAGTCGCGATTGTACAGAGTACAGTTTAGCCGATTTCAATTAACAAAAAGACCAGGCAAATATGCAAAAGTGGAAAAACTGTTCCAGTGCTGCTGGTAACAAGCTAATCCGACGTATTTTGTGACGAGAAATCGAATGGTGCAAACCGCGTTGCTCTCCGACCAATACTTTTGGCTGTAGTGACAATTGAATGATCATTTATGTCATAATCACGTGCCCAGCAACGGCTCTTACTCCATGGAAACCAGGGAAATTTGCAATTTTTCAACAGCTGCCGATGCCTGGCTCAATTCTGCATCTTTTGGCACCTTACCGAAGTGGGTCAGTGTTTAGTTGTACTTTTTACAGCAGACTGTATCAAGTACCTTGTGTTTTTCACGTACAAATGGTGTGGTTTTATCTACACGTAGATAAAGACATTGAGATTGTCTTGCACTTAGAGGTAAGACAATTGCTGGGTGAGTTAACTGGGCTTAACCGAAAGATTTGACGTCTTCTGGGCTACCGAAGGGCACATAACTTATAGTCAAAAGTCGAATATAGTAATGACCAGTCGCGATTGTACAGAGTACAGTTTAGCCGATTTCAATTAACAAAAAGACCAGGTAAAAATGCAAAAGTGGAAAAACTGTTCCAGTGCTGCTGGTAAGAGGCTAATCCGACGTATTTTGTGACGAGAAATCGAATGGTGCAAACCGCGTTGCTCTCCGACCAATACTTTTGCCTGTAGTGACAATTGAATGATCATTTATGTCATAATCACGTGCCAAGCAACGGCTCTTACTCCATGGAAACCAGGGATATTTGCAATTTTTTAACAGCTGCCAATGCCTGGCCAAATTCCACATCTTTTGGCACCTTATAAATGTGGGTCAGTGTTTAGTTGTACTTTTTACAGCAGACTGTATCAAGTACCTTGTGGTTTTCACGTACAAATGGTGTGGTTTTTCTACACGTAGATAAAGACATTGAGATTGTCTTGCACTTAGAAGTAAGGCAATTGCTGGGTGAGTTAAATGGGCTTGGCCCAAAGATTTGACGTCTTCTGGGCTACCGAAGGGCACATAACTTATAGTCAAAAGTTGAATATAGTAATGAGCAGTCGCGATTGTACAGAGTGCAGTGTAGCCGGTTTCAATTAACAAAAAGACCAGGCAAAAAATGCAAAAGTGGACAAACTGTTCCAGTGCTGCTGGTAAGAGGCTAATCCGACGTATTTTGTGACGACAAATCGAATGGTGCAAACCGCGTTGCTCTCCGACCAATACTTTTTCCTGTAGTGACAATTGAATGATCATTTATGTCATAATCACGTGCCCAGCAACGGCTCTTACTCCATGGAAACCAGGGGAAATTTGCAATTTTTCAACAGCTGCCGATGCCTGGCTCAATTCCTCATCTTTTGGCACCTTATTCATGTGGGTCTGTGGTCTGTTGTACTTTTTACAGCAGACTGTATCAAGTACCTTGTGTTTTTCACGTACAAATGGTTTGGTTTTTCTACACGTAGATAAAGACATTGAGATTGGACTTAGAGGTAAGACAATTGCTGGGTGGGGTAAATGGGCTTAGCCCAAAGATTTTCAGGGTCTTCTGAGCTACCGAAGGGCACATAACTTATAGTCAAAAGTTGAATATAGTAATGACCAGTCGCGATTGTACAGAGTACAGTGTAGCCGATTTCAATTAACAAAAAGACCAGATAAAAATGCAAAAGTGGAAAAACTGTTCCAGTGCTGCTGGTAAGAGGCTAATCCGACGTATTTTGTGACAAGAAATCGAATGGTGCAAAACCGCGTTGCTCTCCGACCAATACTTTTGGCTGTAGCGACAATTGATTGATCATTGATGTCATAATCACGTGCCCAGCAACGGCTCTTACTCCATGGAAACCAGGGATATCTGCAATTTTTTAACAGCTGCCGATGCCTGGCCCAATTTTTCATCTTTTGGCACATTATTGAAGTGGGTCAGTGCTCAGTTGTACTTTTTACAGCAGACTGTATCAAGTACCTTGTGGTTTTCACGTACAAATGGTGTGGTTTTTCTACACGTAGATAAAGACATTGAGATTGTCTTGCACTTAGAAGTAAGGCAATTGCTGGGTGAGTTAAATGGGCTTAGCCCAAAGATTTGACGTCTTCTGGGCTACCGAAGGCACATAACTTATAGTCAAAAGTTGAATATAGTAATGACCAGTCGCGATTGTACAGAGTACAGTTTAAGCCGATTTTCAATTAACAAAAAGACCAAGCAAAAATGCAAAAGTGGAAAAACTGTTCCAGTGCTACTAGTAAGAGGCTAATCCGACGTATTTTGTGACGAGAAATCGAATGGTGCAAACCGCGTTGCTCTCCAACCAATACTTTTGGCTCTGGCGACAGATCCATGATCATTGATGTCATAATCACGTGCCCAGCAACGGCTCTTACTCCATGGAAACCAGGGATATTTGCAATTTTTTTAACAGCTGCCGATGCCTGGCCCAATTCCACATCTTTTGGCACCTTATAAATGTGGGTCAGTGCTTAGTTGTACTTTTTACAGCAGACTGTATCAAGTACCTTGTGTTTTTTATGTACAAATGGTGTGGTTTTTCTACACGTAGATAAAGACATTGAGATTGTCTTGCACTTAGAAGTAAGACAATTGCTGGGTGAGTTAAATGGGCTTGGCCCAAAGCTTTGACGTCTTCTGGGCTACCGAAGGGCAAATAACTTATAGTCAAAAGTTGAATATAGTAATGACCAGTCGCGATTGTACAGAGTACAGTTTAGCCGATTTCAATTAACAAAAAGACCAGGCAAATATGCAAAAGTGGAAAAACTGTTCCAGTGCTGCTGGTAACAAGCTAATCCGACGTATTTTGTGACGAGAAATCGAATGGTGCAAACCGCGTTGCTCTCCGACCAACACTTTTGGCTGTAGTGACAATTGAATGATCATTTATGTCATAATCACGTGCCCAGCAACGGCTCTTACTCCATGGAAACCAGGGAAATTTGCAATTTTTCAACAGCTGCCGATGCCTGGCTCAATTCCGCATCTTTTGGCACCTTACTGAAGTGGGTCAGTGTTTAGTTGTACTTTTTACAGCAGACTGTATCAAGTACCTTGTGCTTTTCACGTACAAATGGTGTGGTTTTTCTACACGTAGATAAAGACATTGAGATTGTCTTGCACTTAGAAGTAAGGCAATTGCTGGGTGAGTTAAATGGGCTTGGCCCAAAGATTTGACGTCTTCTGGGCTACCGAAGGGCACATAACTTATAGTCAAAAGTTGAATATAGTAATGACCAGTCGCGATTGTACAGAGTGCAGTGTAGCCGGTTTCAATTAACAAAAAGACCAAGCAAAAATGCAAAAGTGGAAAAACTGTTCCAGTGCTGCTGGTAAGAGGCTAATCCGACGTATTTTGTGACGACAAATCGAATGGTGCAAACCGCGTTGCTCTCCGACCAATACTTTTGCCTGTAGTGACAATTGAATGATCATTTATGTCATAATCACGTGCCCAGCAACGGCTCTTACTCCATGGAAACCAGGGAAATTTGCAATTTTTCAACAGCTGCCGATGCCTGGCTCAATTCCGCATCTTTTGGCGCCTTATTCTTGTGGATCTGTGGTCAGTTGTACTTTTTACAGCAGACTGTATCAAGTACCTTGTGGTTTTCACGTACAAATGGTGTGGTTTTTCTACACGTAGATAAAGACATTGAGATTGTCTTGCACTTAGATGTAAGACAATTGCTGGGTGAGTTAAATGGGCTTAGCCCAAAGATTTGACGTCTTCTGGGCTACCGAAGGGCACATAACTTATAGTCAAAAGTTGAATATAGTAATGACCAGTCGCGATTGTACAGAGTACAGTTTAGCCGATTTCAATTAACAAAAAGACCAGGCAAATATGCAAAAGTGGACAAACTGTTCCAGTGCTGCTGGTAACAAGCTAATCCGACGTATTTTGTGACGAGAAATCGAATGGTGCAAACCGCGTTGCTCTCCGACCAATACTTTTGGCTGTAGTGACAATTGAATGATCATTTATGTCATAATCACGTGCCCAGCAACGGCTCTTACTCCATGGAAACCAGGGAAATTTGCAATTTTTCAACAGCTGCCGATGCCTGGCTCAATTCCGCATCTTTTGGCGCCTTATTCATGTGGATCTGTGGTCAGTTGTACTTTTTACAGCAGACTGTATCAAGTACCTTGTGGTTTTCACGTACAAATGGTGTGGTTTTTCTACACGTAGATAAAGACATTGAGATTGTCTTGCACTTAGATGTAAGGCAATTGCTGGGTGAGTTAAATGGGCTTAGCCCAAAGATTTGACGTCTTCTGGGCTACCGAAGGGCACATAACTTATAGTCAAAAGTTGAATATAGTAATGACCAGTCGCGATTGTACAGAGTACAGTTTAGCCGATTTCAATTAACAAAAAGACCAAGCAAAAATGCAAAAGTGGAAAAACTGTTCCAGTGCTACTAGTAAGAGGCTAATCCGACGTATTTTGTGACGAGAAATCGAATGGTGCAAACCGCGTTGCTCTCCAACCAATACTTTTGGCTGTAGCGACAGATCCATGATCATTGATGTCATAATCACGTGCCCAGCAACGGCTCTTACTCCATGGAAACCAGGGATATTTGCAATTTTTTAACAGCTGCCGATGCCTGGCCCAATTCCACATCTTTTGGCACCTTATAAATGTGGGTCAGTGTTTAGTTGTACTTTTTACAGCAGACTGTATCAAGTACCTTGTGTTTTTTATGTACAAATGGTGTGGTTTTTCTACACGTAGATAAAGACATTGAGATTGTCTTGCACTTAGAAGTAAGACAATTGCTGGGTGAGTTAAATGGGCTTGGCCCAAAGCTTTGACGTCTTCTGGGCTACCGAAGGGCACATAACTTATAGTCAAAAGTTGAATATAGTAATGACCAGTCGCGAATGTACAGAGTACAGTGTAGCCGATTTCAATTAACAAAAAGACCAAGCAAAAATGCAAAAGTGGAAAAACTGTTCCAGTGCTGCTGGTAAGAGGCTAATCCGACGTATTTTGTGACGAGAAATCGAATGGTGCAAACTGCGTTGCTCTCCGACCAATACTTTTGGCTGTAGCGACAATTGAATGATCATTTATGTCATAATCACGTGCCCAGCAACGGCTCTTACTCCGTTAAAAACCAGGGAAATTTGCAATTTTTCAACATCTGCCGATGCCTGGCTCAATTCTGCATCTTTTGGCACCTTACTGAAGTGGGTCAGTGTTCAGTTGTACTTTTTACAGCAGACTGTATCAAGTACCTTGTGTTTTTCACGTACAAATGGTGTGGTTTTTCTACACGTAGATAAAGACATTAAGATTGTCTTGCACTTAGAAGTAAGGCAATTGCTGGGTGAGTTAAATGGGCTTAGCCCAAAGATTTGACGTCTTCTGGGCTACCGAAGGGCACATAACTTATAGTCAAAAGTTGAATATAGTAATGACCAGTCGCGATTGTACAGAGTACAGTTTAGCCGATTTCAATTAACAAAAAGACGAAGCAAAAATGCAAAAGTGGAAAAACTGTTCCAGTGCTACTAGTAAGAGCCTAATCCGACGTATTTTGTGACGAGAAATCGAATGGTGCAAACCGCGTTGCTCTCCGACCAATACTTTTGGCTGTAGCGACAGATCAATGATCATTGATGTCATAATCACGTGCCCAGCAACGGCTCTTACTCCATGGAAACCAGGGATATTTGCAATTTTTTAACAGCTGCCGATGCCTGGCTCAATTCCACATCTTTTGGCACCTTATAAGTGTGGGTCAGTGTTTAGTTGTACTTTTTACAGCAGACTGTGTCAAGTACCTTGTGTTTTTTATGTACAAATGGTGTGGTTTTTCTACACGTAGATAAAGACATTGAGATTGTCTTGCACTTAGATGTAAGGCAATTGCTGGGTGAGTTAAATGGGCTTAGCCCAAAGATTTGACGTCTTTTGGGCTACCGAAGGGCACATCACTTATAGTCAAAAGTTGAATATAGTAATGACCAGTCGCGATTGTACAGAGTACAGTTTAGCCGATTTCAATTAACAAAAAGACCAGGCAAATATGCAAAAGTGGAAAAACTGTTCCAGTGCTGCTGGTAACAAGCTAATCCGACGTATTTTGTGACGAGAAATCGAATGGTGCAAACCGCGTTGCTCTCCGACCAATACTTTTGGCTGTAGTGACAATTGAATGATCATTTATGTCATAATCACGTGCCCAGCAACGGCTCTTACTCCATGGAAACCAGGGAAATTTGCAATTTTTCAACAGCTGCCGATGCCTGGCTCAATTCCGCATCTTTTGGCACCTTATTCATGTGGGTCTGTGGTCAGTTGTACTTTTTACAGCAGACTGTATCAAGTACCTTGTGTTTTTCACGTACAAATGGTGTGGTTTTTCTACACGTAGATAAAGACATTGAGATTGTCTTGCACTTAGAAGTAAGGCAATTGCTGGGTGAGTTAAATGGGCTTGGCCCAAAGATTTGACGTCTTCTGGGCTACCGAAGGGCACATAACTTATAGTCAAAAGTTGAATATAGTAATGACCAGTCGCGATTGTACAGAGTGCAGTGTAGCCGGTTTCAATTAACAAAAAGACCAGGCAAAAATGCAAAAGTGGAAAAACTGTTCCAGTGCTGCTGGTAAGAGGCTAATCCGACGTATTTTGTGACGAGAAATCGAATGGTGCAAACCGTGTTGCTCTCCGACCAATACTTTTGGCTGTAGTGACAATTGAATGATCATTTATGTCATATTCACGTGCCCAGCAACGGCTCTTACTCCATGGAAACCAGGGAAATTTGCAATTTTTCAACAGCTGCCGATGCCTGGCTCAATTCCGCATCTTTTGGCACCTTACTGAAGTGGGTCAGTGTTTAGTTGTACTTTTTACAGCAGACTGTATCAAGTACCTTGTGGTTTTCACGTACAAATGGTGTGGTTTTTCTACACGTAGATAAAGACATTGAGATTGTCTTGCACTTAGAAGTAAGGCAATTGCTGGGTGAGTTAAATGGGCTTGGCCCAAAGATTTGACGTCTTCTGGGCTACCGAAGGGCACATAACTTATAGTCAAAAGTTGAATATAGTAATGACCAGTCGCGATTGTACAGAGTGCAGTGTAGCCGGTTTCAATTAACAAAAAGACCAAGCAAAAATGCAAAAGTGGAAAAACTGTTCCAGTGCTGCTGGTAAGAGGCTAATCCGACGTATTTTGTGACGAGAAATCGAATGGTGCAAACCGCGTTGCTCTCCGACCAATACTTTTGGCTGTAGCGACAATTGATTGATCATTGATGTCATAATCACGTACCCAGCAACGGCTCTTACTCCATGGAAACCAGGGATATTTGCAATTTTTTAACAGCTGCCGATGCCAGGCCCAATTCTGCATCTTTTGGCACCTTAAAAATGTGCGTCAGTGTTTAGTTGTACTTTTTACAGCAGACTGTATCAAGTACCTTGTGTTTTTTATGTACAAATGGTCTGGTTTTTCTACACGTAGATAAAGACATTGAGATTGTCTTGGACTTAGAAGTAAGACAATTGCTGGGTGAGTTAAATGGGCTTGGCCCAAAGATTTCAGGTCTTCTGGGCTACCGAAGGGCACATAACTTATAGTCAAAAGTTGAATATAGTAATGACCAGTCGCGAATGTACAGAGTACAGTGTAGCCGATTTCAATTAACAAAAAGACCAAGCAAAAATGCAAAAGTGGAAAAACTGTTCCAGTGCTGCTGGTAAGAGGCTAATCCGACGTATTTTGTGACGAGAAATCGAATGGTGCAAACTGCGTTGCTCTCCGACCAATACTTTTGGCTGTAGCGACAATTGAATGATCATTTATGTCATAATCACGTGCCCAGCAACGGCTCTTACTCCGTTAAAAACCAGGGAAATTTGCAATTTTTCAACATCTGCCGATGCCTGGCTCAATTCTGCATCTTTTGGCACCTTACTGAAGTGGGTCAGTGTTCAGTTGTACTTTTTACAGCAGACTGTATCAAGTACCTTGTGTTTTTCACGTACAAATGGTGTGGTTTTTCTACACGTAGATAAAGACATTAAGATTGTCTTGCACTTAGAAGTAAGGCAATTGCTGGGTGAGTTAAATGGGCTTAGCCCAAAGATTTGACGTCTTCTGGGCTACCGAAGGGCACATAACTTATAGTCAAAAGTTGAATATAGTAATGACCAGTCGCGATTGTACAGAGTACAGTTTAGCCGATTTCAATTAACAAAAAGACGAAGCAAAAATGCAAAAGTGGAAAAACTGTTCCAGTGCTACTAGTAAGAGCCTAATCCGACGTATTTTGTGACGAGAAATCGAATGGTGCAAACCGCGTTGCTCTCCGACCAATACTTTTGGCTGTAGCGACAGATCAATGATCATTGATGTCATAATCACGTGCCCAGCAACGGCTCTTACTCCATGGAAACCAGGGATATTTGCAATTTTTTAACAGCTGCCGATGCCTGGCTCAATTCCACATCTTTTGGCACCTTATAAGTGTGGGTCAGTGTTTAGTTGTACTTTTTACAGCAGACTGTGTCAAGTACCTTGTGTTTTTTATGTACAAATGGTGTGGTTTTTCTACACGTAGATAAAGACATTGAGATTGTCTTGCACTTAGATGTAAGGCAATTGCTGGGTGAGTTAAATGGGCTTAGCCCAAAGATTTGACGTCTTTTGGGCTACCGAAGGGCACATCACTTATAGTCAAAAGTTGAATATAGTAATGACCAGTCGCGATTGTACAGAGTACAGTTTAGCCGATTTCAATTAACAAAAAGACCAGGCAAATATGCAAAAGTGGAAAAACTGTTCCAGTGCTGCTGGTAACAAGCTAATCCGACGTATTTTGTGACGAGAAATCGAATGGTGCAAACCGCGTTGCTCTCCGACCAATACTTTTGGCTGTAGTGACAATTGAATGATCATTTATGTCATAATCACGTGCCCAGCAACGGCTCTTACTCCATGGAAACCAGGGAAATTTGCAATTTTTCAACAGCTGCCGATGCCTGGCTCAATTCCGCATCTTTTGGCACCTTATTCATGTGGGTCTGTGGTCAGTTGTACTTTTTACAGCAGACTGTATCAAGTACCTTGTGTTTTTCACGTACAAATGGTGTGGTTTTTCTACACGTAGATAAAGACATTGAGATTGTCTTGCACTTAGAAGTAAGGCAATTGCTGGGTGAGTTAAATGGGCTTGGCCCAAAGATTTGACGTCTTCTGGGCTACCGAAGGGCACATAACTTATAGTCAAAAGTTGAATATAGTAATGACCAGTCGCGATTGTACAGAGTGCAGTGTAGCCGGTTTCAATTAACAAAAAGACCAGGCAAAAATGCAAAAGTGGAAAAACTGTTCCAGTGCTGCTGGTAAGAGGCTAATCCGACGTATTTTGTGACGAGAAATCGAATGGTGCAAACCGTGTTGCTCTCCGACCAATACTTTTGGCTGTAGTGACAATTGAATGATCATTTATGTCATATTCACGTGCCCAGCAACGGCTCTTACTCCATGGAAACCAGGGAAATTTGCAATTTTTCAACAGCTGCCGATGCCTGGCTCAATTCCGCATCTTTTGGCACCTTACTGAAGTGGGTCAGTGTTTAGTTGTACTTTTTACAGCAGACTGTATCAAGTACCTTGTGGTTTTCACGTACAAATGGTGTGGTTTTTCTACACGTAGATAAAGACATTGAGATTGTCTTGCACTTAGAAGTAAGGCAATTGCTGGGTGAGTTAAATGGGCTTGGCCCAAAGATTTGACGTCTTCTGGGCTACCGAAGGGCACATAACTTATAGTCAAAAGTTGAATATAGTAATGACCAGTCGCGATTGTACAGAGTGCAGTGTAGCCGGTTTCAATTAACAAAAAGACCAAGCAAAAATGCAAAAGTGGAAAAACTGTTCCAGTGCTGCTGGTAAGAGGCTAATCCGACGTATTTTGTGACGACAAATCGAATGGTGCAAACCGCGTTGCTCTCCGACCAATACTTTTGGCTGTAGTGACAATTGAATGATCATTTATGTCATAATCACGTGCCCAGCAACGGCTCTTACTCCATGGAAACCAGGGATATTTGCAATTTTTCAACAGCTGCCGATGCCTGGCCCAATTCCACATCTTTTGGCACCTTATAAATGTGGGTCAGTGTTTAGTTGTACTTTTTACAGCAGACTGTATCAAGTACCTTGTGTTTTTTATGTACAAATGGTGTGGTTTTTCTACACGTAGATAAAGACATTGAGATTGTCTTGCACTTAGAAGTAAGACAATTGCTGGGTGAGTTAAATGGGCTTGGCCCAAAGATTTGACGTCTTCTGGGCTACCGAAGGGCACATAACTTATAGTCAAAAGTTGAATATAGTAATGACCAGTCGCGATTGTACAGAGTGCAGTGTAGCCGATTTCAATTAACAAAAAGACCAGGCAAAAATGCAAAAGTGGAAAATCTGTTCCAGTGCTGCTGGTAAGAGGCTAATCCGACGTATTTTGTGACGACAAATCGAATGGTGCAAACCGCGTTGCTCTCCGACCAATACTTTTGCCTGTAGTGACAATTGAATGATAATTTATGTCATAATCACGTGCCCAGCAACGGCTCTTACTCCATGGAAACCAGGGAAATTTGCAATTTTTCAACAGCCGCCGATGCCTGGCTCAATTCCTCATCTTTTGGCACCTTATTCATGTGGGTCTGTGGTCTGTTGTACTTTTTACAGCAGACTGTATCAAGTACCTTGTGTTTTTCACGTACAAATGGTGTGGTTTTTCTACACGTAGATAAAGACATTGAGATTGTCTTGGACTTAGAAGTAAGACAATTGCTGGGTGAGTTAAATGGGCTTAGCCCAAAGATTTCAAGTCTTCTGAGCTACCGAAGGGCACATAACTTATAGTCAAAAGTTGAATATAGTAATGACCAGTCGCGATTGTACAGAGTACAGTGTAGCCGATTTCAATTAACAAAAAGACTAGGTAAAAATGCAAAAGTGGAAAAACTGTTCCAGTGCTGCTGGTAAGAGGCTAATCCGACGTATTTTGTGACGAGAAATCGAATGGTGCAAACCGCGTTGCTCTCCGACCAATACTTTTGGCTGTAGCGACAATTGATTGATCATTGATGTCATAATCACGTGCCCAGCAACGGCTCTTACTCCATGGAAACCAGGGATATTTGCAATTTTTTACCAGCTGCCGATGCCTGGCCCAATTCCACATCTTTTGGCACCTTATAAATGTGGGTCAGTGTTCAGTTGTACTTTTTACAGCAGACTGTAGCAAGTACCTTGTGTTTTTTATGTACAAATGGTGTGGTTTTTCTACACGTAGATAAAGACATTGAGATTGTCTTGGACTTAGAAGTAAGACAATTGCTGGGTGAGTTAAATGGGCTTAGCCCAAAGATTTGACGTCTTCTGGGCTACCGAAGGGCACATAACTTATAGTCAAAAGTTGAATATAGTAATGACCAGTCGCGATTGTACAGAGTACAGTGTAGCCGATTTCAATTAACAAAAAGACCAGGCAAAAATGCAAAAGTGGAAAAACTGTTCCAGTGCTGCTGGTAAGAGGCTAATCCGACGTATTTTGTGACGACAAATCGAATGGTGCAAACCGCGTTGCTCTCCGACCAATACTTTTGCCTGTAGTGACAATTGAATGATCATTTATGTCATAATCACGTGCCCAGCAACGGCTCTTACTTTATGGAAACCAGGGAAATTTGCAATTTTTCAACAGCTGCCGATGCCTGGCTCAATTCCGCATCTTTTGGCACCTTACTGAAGTGGGTCAGTGTTCGGTTGTACTTTTTACAGCAGACTGTATCAAGTACCTTGTGGTTTTCACGTACAAATGGTGTGGTTTTTCTACACGTAGATAAAGACATTGAGATTGTCTTGCACTTAGATGTAAGGCAATTGCTGGGTGAGTTAAATGGGCTTAGCCCAAAGATTTGACGTCTTCTGGGCTACCGAAGGGCACATAACTTATAGTCAAAAGTTGAATATAGTAATGACCAGTCGCGATTGTACAGAGTACAGTTTAGCCGATTTCAATTAACAAAAAGACCAGGCAAATATGCAAAAGTGGAAAAACTGTTCCAGTGCTGCTGGTAACAAGCTAATCCGACGTATTTTGTGACGACAAATCGAATGGTGCAAACCGCGTTGCTCTCCGACCAATACTTTTGGCTGTAGTGACAATTGAATGATCATTTATGTCATAATCACGTGCCCAGCAACGGCTCTTACTCCATGGAAACCAGGGAAATTTGCAATTTTTCAACAGCTGCCGATGCCTGGCTCAATTCTGCATCTTTTGGCACCTTACTGAAGTGGGTCAGTGTTTAGTTGTACTTTTTACAGCAGACTGTATCAAGTACCTTGTGTTTTTCACGTACAAATGGTGTGGTTTATCTACACGTAGATAAAGACATTGAGATTGTCTTGGACTTAGAGGTAAGACAATTGCTGGGTGAGTTAAATGGGCTCAGCCGAAAGATTTGACGTCTTCTGGGCTACCGAAGGGCACATAACTTATAGTCAAAAGTCGAATATAGTAATGACCAGTCGCGATTGTACAGAGTACAGTTTAGCCGATTTCAATTAACAAAAAGACCAGGTGAAAATGCAAAAGTGGAAAAACTGTTCCAGTGCTGCTGGTAAGAGGCTAATCCGACGTATTTTGTGACGAGAAATCGAATGGTGCAAACCGCGTTTCTCTCCGACCAATACTTTTGCCTGTAGTGACAATTGAATGATCATTTATGTCATAATCACGTGCCAAGCAACGGCTCTTACTCCATGGAAACCAGGGATATTTGCAATTTTTTAACAGCTGCCAATGCCTGGCCCAATTCCACATCTTTTGGCACCTTATAAATGTGGGTCAGTGTTTAGTTGTACTTTTTACAGCAGACTGTATCAAGTACCTTGTGGTTTTCACGTACAAATGGTTTGGTTTTTCTACACGTAGATAAAGACATTGAGATTGTCTTGGACTTAGAGGTAAGACAATTGCTGGGTGAGTTAAATGGGCTTAGCCCAAAGATTTCAGGTCTTCTGAGCTACCGAAGGGCACATAACTTATAGTCAAAAGTTGAATATAGTAATGACCAGTCGCGATTGTACAGAGTACAGTGTAGCCGATTTCAATTAACAAAAAGACCAGATAAAAATGCAAAAGTGGAAAAAACTGTTCCAGTGCTGCTGGTAAGAGGCTAATCCGACGTATTTTGTGACAAGAAATCGAATGGTGCAAACCGCGTTGCTCTCCGACCAATACATTTGGCTGTAGCGACAATTGATTGATCATTGATGTCATAATCACGTGCCCAGCAACGGCTCTTACTCCATGGAAACCAGGGAAATTTGCAATTTTTCAACAGCTGCCGATGCCTGGCTCAATTCCGCATCTTTTGGCACCTTACTGAAGTGGGTCAGTGTTTAGTTGTACTTTTTACAGCAGACTGTATCAAGTACCTTGTGTTTTTTACGTACAAATGGTGTGGTTTTTCTACACGTAGATAAAGACATTGAGATTGTCTTGCACTTAGAAGTAAGGCAATTGCTGGGTGAGTTAAATGGGCTTAGCCCAAAGATTTGACGTCTTCTGGGCTACCGAAGGGCACATAACTTATAGTCAAAAGTTGAATATAGTAATGACCAGTCGCGATTGTACAGAGTGCAGTGTAGCCGGTTTCAATTAACAAAAAGACCAAGCAAAAATGCAAAAGTGGAAAAACTGTTCCAGTGCTGCTGGTAAGAGGCTAATCCGACGTATTTTGTGACGACAAATCGAATGGTACAAACCGCGTTGCTCTCCGACCAATACTTTTGCCTGTAGTGACAATTGAATGATCATTTATGTCATAATCACGTGCCCAGCAACGGCTCTTACTCCATGGAAACCAGGGAAATTTGCAATTTTTCAACAGCTGCCGACGCCTGGCTCAATTCCGCATCTTTTGGCGCCTTATTCATGTGGATCTGTGGTCAGTTGTACTTTTTACAGCAGACTGTATCAAGTACCTTGTGTTTTTCACGTACAAATGGTGTGGTTTTTCTACACGTAGATAAAGACATTGAGATTGTCTTGCACTTAGAAGTAAGACAATTGCTGGGTGAGTTAAATGGGCTTAGCCCAAAGATTTGACGTCTTCTGGGCTACCGAAGGGCACATAACTTATAATCAAAAGTTGAATATAGTAATGACCAGTCGCGATTGTACAGAGTACAGTTTAGCCGATTTCAATTAACAAAAAGACCAGGTAAAAATGCAAAAGTGGACAAACTGTTCCAGTGCTGCTGGTAAGAGGCTAATCCGACGTATTTTGTGACGAGAAATCGAATGGTGCAAACCGCGTTGCTCTCCGACCAATACTTTTGCCTGTAGTGACAATTGAATGATCATTGATGTCATAATCACGTGCCCAGCAACGGCTCTTACTCCATGGAAACCAGGGAAATTTGCAATTTTTCAACAGCTGCCGATGCCTGGCTCAATTCTGCATCTTTTGGCACCTTACTGAAGTGGGTCAGTGTTCAGTTGTACTTTTTACAGCAGACTGTATCAAATACCTTGTGTTTTTCACGTACAAATGGTGTGGTTTTTCTACACGTAGATAAAGACATTGAGATTGTCTTGCACTTAGAAGTAAGGCAATTGCTGGGTGAGTTAAATGGGTTTAGCCCAAAGATTTCAGGTCTTCTTGGCTACCGAAGGGCACTTAACTTATAGTCAAAAGTTGAATATAGTAATGACCAGTCGCGATTGTACAGAGTGCAGTGTAGCCGGTTTCAATTAACAAAAAGACCAGGCAAAAATGCAAAAGTGGAAAAACTGTTCCAGTGCTGCTGGTAAGAGGCTAATCCGACGTATTTTGTGACGAGAAATCGAATGGTGCAAACCGCGTTGCTCTCCGACCAATACTTTTGGCTGTAGTGACAATTGAATGATCATTTATGTCATAATCACGTGCCCAGCAACGGCTCTTACTCCATGGAAACCAGGGAAATTTGCAATTTTTCAACAGCTGCCGATGCCTGGCTCAATTCCGCATCTTTTGGCACCTTACTGAAGTGGGTCAGTGTTCAGTTGTACTTTTTACAGCAGACTGTATCAAGTACCTTGTGTTTTTCACCTACAAATGGTGTGGTTTTTCTACACGTAGATAAAGACATTGAGATTGTCTTGAACTTAGAAGTAAGGCAATTGCTGGGTGAGTTAAATGGGCTTGGCCCAAAGATTTGACGTCTTCTGGGCTACCGAAGGGCACATAACTTATAGTCAAAAGTTGAATATAGTAATGACCAGTCGCGATTGTACAGAGTGCAGTGTAGCCGATTTCAATTAACAAAAAGACCAGGCAAAAATGCAAAAGTGGAAAATCTGTTCCAGTGCTGCTGGAAAGAGGCTAATCCGACGTATTTTGTGACGAGAAATCGAATGGTGCAAACCGCGTTGCTCTCCGACCAATACTTTTGGCTGTAGTGACAATTGAATGATCATTTATGTCATAATCACGTGCCCAGCAACGGCTCTTACTCCATGGAAACCAGGGAAATTTGCAATTTTTCAACAGCTGCCGATGCCTGGCTCAATTCCTCATCTTTTGGCACCTTATTCATGTGGGTCTGTGGTCTGTTGTACTTTTTACAGCAGACTGTATCAAGTACCTTGTGGTTTTCACGTACAAATGGTTTGGTTTTTCTACACGTAGATAAAGACATTGAGATTGTCTTGGACTTAGAGGTAAGACAATTGCTGGGTGAGTTAAATGGGCTTAGCCCAAAGATTTCAGGTCTTCTGAGCTACCGAAGGGCACATAACTTATAGTCAAAAGTTGAATATAGTAATGACCAGTCGCGATTGTACAGAGTACAGTGTAGCCGATTTCAATTAACAAAAAGACCAGATAAAAATGCAAAAGTGGAAAAACTGTTCCAGTGCTGCTGGTAAGAGGCTAATCCGACGTATTTTGTGACAAGAAATCGAATGGTGCAAACCGCGTTGCTCTCCGACCAATACATTTGGCTGTAGCGACAATTGATTGATCATTGATGTCATAATCACGTGCCCAGCAACGGCTCTTACTCCATGGAAACCAGGGATATCTGCAATTTTTTAACAGCTGCCGATGCCTGGCCCAATTTTTCATCTTTTGGCACATTATTGAAGTGGGTCAGTGCTCAGTTGTACTTTTTACAGCAGACTGTATCAAGTACCTTGTGGTTTTCACGTACAAATGGTGTGGTTTTTCTACACGTAGATAAAGACATTGAGATTGTCTTGCACTTAGAAGTAAGGCAATTGCTGGGTGAGTTAAATGGGCTTAGCCCAAAGATTTGACGTCTTCTGGGCTACCGAAGGGCACATAACTTATAGTCAAAAGTTGAATATAGTAATGACCAGTCGCGATTGTACAGAGTACAGTTTAGCCGATTTCAATTAACAAAAAGACCAAGCAAAAATGCAAAAGTGGAAAAACTGTTCCAGTGCTACTAGTAAGAGGCTAATCCGACGTATTTTGTGACGAGAAATCGAATGGTGCAAACCGCGTTGCTCTCCAACCAATACTTTTGGCTGTAGCGACAGATCCATGATTATTGATGTCATAATCACGTGCCCAGCAACGGCTCTTACTCCATGGAAACCAGGGATATTTGCAATTTTTTAACAGCTGCCGATGCCTGGCCCAATTCCACATCTTTTGGCACCTTATAAATGTGGGTCAGTGTTTAGTTGTACTTTTTACAGCAGACTGTATCAAGTACCTTGTGTTTTTTATGTACAAATGGTGTGGTTTTTCTACACGTAGATAAAGACATTGAGATTGTCTTGCACTTAGAAGTAAGACAATTGCTGGGTGAGTTAAATGGGCTTGGCCCAAAGCTTTGACGTCTTCTGGGGCTACCGAAGGGCACATAACTTATAGTCAAAAGTTGAATATAGTAATGACCAGTCCCGATTGTACAGAGTACAGTTTAGCCGATTTCAATTAACAAAAAGACCAGGCAAATATGCAAAAGTGGAAAAACTGTTCCAGTGCTGCTGGTAACAAGCTAATCCGACGTATTTTGTGACGAGAAATCGAATGGTGCAAACCGCGTTGCTCTCCGACCAATACTTTTGGCTGTAGTGACAATTGAATGATCATTTATGTCATAATCACGTGCCCAGCAACGGCTCTTACTCCATGGAAACCAGGGAAATTTGCAATTTTTCAACAGCTGCCGATGCCTGGCTCAATTCCGCATCTTTTGGCACCTTACTGAAGTGGGTCAGTGTTTAGTTGTACTTTTTACAGCAGACTGTATCAAGTACCTTGTGTTTTTTATGTACAAATGGTGTGGTTTTTTCTACACGTAGATAAAGACATTGAGATTGTCTTGCACTTAGAAGTAAGGCAATTGCTGGGTGAGTTAAATGGGCTTAGCCCAAAGATTTGACGTCTTCTGGGCTACCGAAGGGCACATAACTTATAGTCAAAAGTTGAATATAGTAATGACCAGTCGCGATTGTACAGAGTGCAGTGTAGCCGGTTTCAATTAACAAAAAGACCAAGCAAAAATGCAAAAGTGGAAAAACTGTTCCAGTGCTGCTGGTAAGAGGCTAATCCGACGTATTTTGTGACGACAAATCGAATGGTGCAAACCGCGTTGCTCTCCGACCAATACTTTTGCCTGTAGTGACAATTGAATGATCATTTATGTCATAATCACGTGCCCAGCAACGGCTCTTACTCCATGGAAACCAGGGAAATTTGCAATTTTTCAACAGCTGCCGATGCCTGGCTCAATTCCGCATCTTTTGGCGCCTTATTCATGTGGATCTGTGGTCAGTTGTAACTTTTTACAGCAGACTGTATCAAGTACCTTGTGTTTTTCACGTACAAATGGTGTGGTTTTTCTACACGTAGATAAAGACATTGAGATTGTCTTGCACTTAGAAGTAAGACAATTGCTGGGTGAGTTAAATGGGCTTAGCCGAAAGATTTGACGTCTTCTGGGCTACCGAAGGGCACATAACTTATAATCAAAAGTTGAATATAGTAATGACCAGTCGCGATTGTACAGAGTACAGTTTAGCCGATTTCAATTAACAAAAAGACCAGGTAAAAATGCAAAAGTGGACAAACTGTTCCAGTGCTGCTGGTAAGAGGCTAATCCGACGTATTTTGTGACGAGAAATCGAATGGTGCAACCGCGTTGCTCTCCGACCAATACTTTTGCCTGTAGTGACAATTGAATGATCATTGATGTCATAATCACGTGCCCAGCAACGGCTCTTACTCCATGGAAACCAGGGAAATTTGCAATTTTTCAACAGCTGCCGATGCCTGGCTCAATTCTGCATCTTTTGGCACCTTACTGAAGTGGGTCAGTGTTCAGTTTGTACTTTTTACAGCAGACTGTATCAAATACCTTGTGTTTTTCACGTACAAATGGTGTGGTTTTTCTACACGTAGATAAAGACATTGAGATTGTCTTGCACTTAGAAGTAAGGCAATTGCTGGGTGAGTTAAATGGGTTTAGCCCAAAGATTTCAGGTCTTCTTGGCTACCGAAGGGCACTTAACTTATAGTCAAAAGTTGAATATAGTAATGACCAGTCGCGATTGTACAGAGTGCAGTGTAGCCGGTTTCAATTAACAAAAAGACCAGGCAAAAATGCAAAAGTGGAAAAACTGTTCCAGTGCTGCTGGTAAGAGGCTAATCCGACGTATTTTGTGACGAGAAATCGAATGGTGCAAACCGCGTTGCTCTCCGACCAATACTTTTGGCTGTAGTGACAATTGAATGATCATTTATGTCATAATCACGTGCCCAGCAACGGCTCTTACTCCATGGAAACCAGGGAAATTTGCAATTTTTCAACAGCTGCCGATGCCTGGCTCAATTCCTCATCTTTTGGCACCTTACTGAAGTGGGTCAGTGTTCAGTTGTACTTTTTACAGCAGACTGTATCAAGTACCTTGTGTTTTTCACGTACAAATGGTGTGGTTTTTCTACACGTAGATAAAGACATTGAGATTGTCTTGAACTTAGAAGTAAGGCAATTGCTGGGTGAGTTAAATGGGCTTGGCCCAAAGATTTGACGTCTTCTGGGCTACCGAAGGGCACATAACTTATAGTCAAAAGTTGAATATAGTAATGACCAGTCGCGATTGTACAGAGTGCAGTGTAGCCGATTTCAATTAACAAAAAGACCAGGCAAAAATGCAAAAGTGGAAAATCTGTTCCAGTGCTGCTGGTAAGAGGCTAATCCGACGTATTTTGTGACGACAAATCGAATGGTGCAAACCGCGTTGCTCTCCGACCAATACTTTTGCCTGTAGTGACAATTGAATGATAATTTATGTCATAATCACGTGCCCAGCAACGGCTCTTACTCATGGAAACCAGGGAAATTTGCAATTTTTCAACAGCTGCCGATGCCTGGCTCAATTCCTCATCTTTTGGCACCTTATTCATGTGGGTCTGTGGTCTGTTGTACTTTTTACAGCAGACTGTATCAAGTACCTTGTGTTTTTCACGTACAAATGGTGTGGTTTTTCTACACGTAGATAAAGACATTGAGATTGTCTTGCACTTAGAAGTAAGGCAATTGCTGGGTGAGTTAAATGGGTTTAGCCCAAAGATTTCAGGTCTTCTTGGCTACCGAAGGGCACTTAACTTATAGTCAAAAGTTGAATATAGTAATGACCAGTCGCGATTGTACAGAGTGCAGTGTAGCCGGTTTCAATTAACAAAAAGACCAGGCAAAAATGCAAAAGTGGAAAAACTGTTCCAGTGCTGCTGGTAAGAGGCTAATCCGACGTATTTTGTGACGAGAAATCGAATGGTGCAAACCGCGTTGCTCTCCGACCAATACTTTTGGCTGTAGTGACAATTGAATGATCATTTATGTCATAATCACGTGCCCAGCAACGGCTCTTACTCCATGGAAACCAGGGAAATTTGCAATTTTTTCAACAGCTGCCGATGCCTGGCTCAATTCCTCATCTTTTGGCACCTTACTGAAGTGGGTCAGTGTTCAGTTGTACTTTTTACAGCAGACTGTATCAAGTACCTTGTGTTTTTCACGTACAAATGGTGTGGTTTTTCTACACGTAGATAAAGACATTGAGATTGTCTTGAACTTAGAAGTAAGGCAATTGCTGGGTGAGTTAAATGGGCTTGGCCCAAAGATTTGACGTCTTCTGGGCTACCGAAGGGCACATAACTTATAGTCAAAAGTTGAATATAGTAATGACCAGTCGCGATTGTACAGAGTGCAGTGTAGCCGATTTCAATTAACAAAAAGACCAGGCAAAAATGCAAAAGTGAAAATCTGTTCCAGTGCTGCTGGTAAGAGGCTAATCCGACGTATTTTGTGACGACAAATCGAATGGTGCAAACCGCGTTGCTCTCCGACCAATACTTTTGCCTGTAGTGACAATTGAATGATAATTTATGTCATAATCACGTGCCCAGCAACGGCTCTTACTCCATGGAAACCAGGGAAATTTGCAATTTTTCAACAGCTGCCGATGCCTGGCTCAATTCCTCATCTTTTGGCACCTTATTCATGTGGGTCTGTGGTCTGTTGTACTTTTTACAGCAGACTGTATCAAGTACCTTGTGTTTTTCACGTACAAATGGTGTGGTTTTCTACACGTAGATAAAGACATTGAGATTGTCTTGGACTTAGAAGTAAGACAATTGCTGGGTGAGTTAAATGGGCTTAGCCCAAAGATTTCAAGTCTTCTGAGCTACCGAAGGGCACATAACTTATAGTCAAAAGTTGAATATAGTAATGACCAGTCGCGATTGTACAGAGTACAGTGTAGGCCGATTTCAATTAACAAAAAGACCAGGTAAAAATGCAAAAGTGGAAAAACTGTTCCAGTGCTGCTGTTAAGAGGCTAATCCGACGTATTTGTGACGAGAAATCGAATGGTGCAAACCGCGTTGCTCTCCGACCAATACTTTTGGCTGTAGTGACAATTGATTGATCATTGATGTCATAATCACGTGCCCAGCAACGGCTCTTACTCCATGGAAACCAGGGATATTTGCAATTTTTTACCAGCTGCCGATGCCTGGCCCAATTCCACATCTTTTGGGCACCTTATAAAATGTGGGTCAGTGTTTAGTTGTACTTTTTACAGCAGACTGTAGCAAGTACCTTGTGTTTTTTATGTACAAATGGTGTGGTTTTTCTACACGTAGATAAAGAC